>NW_013549996.1:41869-45213 GCF_000499425.1 Eimeria acervulina | reverse complement strand
TAAGGTGTCTATCTTTGGGGCTGGCGGGAGCTGCACATACACCCCATCAGTTGATGAATGTCTTTCTAAAGAAAATAATTTATGAATAAACCGCTCTGCACCCTGACGGGTCTTCTCCTCAAGGCTAAACACACAAACCACAAACCCTAAACCCTAAACCCTAAACCCTAAACCCTAAACCCTAAACCCTAAACCCTAAACCATACACCCTACCCGCAGACAGCAAACCCTAAACCCTAAACCCTAAACAAAAAGAATAATGCATAATACATTGAGAACAAAGAACCGCCTCCAACTGAATTCTCAAAACCCTAAACCCTAAACCCTAAACCCTAGAGCCCTGAGTGTATTTACTCTGTGGTGACTTCTAGAGGAGAAAGGTCGGTGGCTATAAGATGATGCAAATGATAAGAAAGAGAATCAGCAGCTCCAGCAGATTCAGGCAGCCCTGGGCCTCTGCAGCAGCAGCAGCAGCAGCAGCAGCATCAGCAGCAGCAGCAGCAGCAGCAGCAGCAGCATCAGCAGCAGCAGCAGCAGCAGCAGCAGCAGCACAGGCAAGATGAACAGAAAGATAAGGGAGGCATATATATCACCGCCTTTGCTGCAGCAGCAGGAGCAAATGGACGAGCAGCAGCAATAGAAGATATTTGGGGGGCCCTCAAAAACCCTAAACCCTAAACCCTAAACCCTCACAGGCTGGCCAGATCGACGCGGATAGGGGCTGAAGACTCCATAGCTTCACAAACCCTAAACCCTAAACCCTAAACCCTAAACCCCAAAGATGGGCGGAGCAGCAGGTCAGGTTGCTGTCCTGTCTAGTATAGGGCCCGCGGCTGCACGCGAGCGCAAACCCTAAACCCTAAACCCTAAACCCTAGGCCCTAAACCCTAAACCCTAAACGTTAAACCCTAAAATTGTTTCTTCATACCCGAAGAATACCTTCTATTGCTCGTGAAGCTGCTTGCAGCAAATACGCTGTGGGGCCCAACGGACGAGCAAGGGTTTAGGGTTTAGAGATCGGAAGTTAGGGTTTAGGGTTTAGTGTTTAGGGTTTAGGGTTTAGAGTTTGCTACCAAATTCTCTAAATTCAATTCATTTCTTGCTTCCACATTAGATAAAAGACTAAATATTAAGGGGTTTCTGATCTAGGGTTTAGGGTTTAGGGTTTAGGGTTTATGGTGGCGGCGGCTCGCTGCATCGAGGCAGCTGGAAGCACAAGTTTGTTACTGTCGTTGGGGTGTATATACACCTTCAATTTGCATGCAAATAAATATTTAGAGCAGCCGCTGGTTTTATATTGAGGAGGGAGCTGCACAAAGACAACCTTGCAGCAGCAGCAGCAGCAGCGACGACAGCAGCAGCAACAACAGGAGCAGCAGCAGCAGCGGCGACAACACGAGCGACAACGACGTAAGCAACAGCAGCAGCAGCAGCAACAGCAGCAACAGCGGCAGCAGCAACAACAACAAAGGCAGCGGCAAAGACAGCAGCAAAGACAGCAGCAAAGACAGCAGCAGCAGCAGCAGCAGCAGCAGCAGCAGCAATGATCAGGCGCTGCTGTGTGCTGCCTCTGCGGGGCCGCATTCCTTCTTTGGGTTTGTGTGGGCAGAGTCGCTGCTTCAGTTTGCAGCAGCAGCAGGGCTGGAGCCCTTCCTCTATTAACAGCAGCAGTAGCAGTAGCAGCAGCAGCAGCAGCAGCAGCAGCAGCAGCAGCAGCAGCTGTAGGAGCAGCAGGATTGGCTTCCTAGCAGCAGCATCAACAGCAGCAACAGCAGCAGGTTACTGCATCTATTGGGAATACCGCCGCCGCCGCATTTTATATAAAGATTTACCTGCACTGCGCAGACAGTTTGAGGGGGCCCCCCTTTCTAATCATGGGGGCCCCCCTTCTGGGGGCCCCTCTTCTGGGGGGCCCCCCTCTGGGGGCCCCCCCTCTGGGGGCCCCTCTTCTGGGGGCCCCTCCTCTGGGGGCCCCCCTTCCGGGGGCCCCTCCTCTGGGGGGCCCCCCTCTGGGGGCCCCTTTAGTGTGGAAGAGGGTACTGGAATGGGGGGCCCCTTTTATGGGAAGCTGTGGGGTCAAGCGACAGATTATTTTATTGAGACAAGTTTAGATAATGGCGATGTATTGTTTTTTAAGAGAGATCTGAAGGTTTTGTCTCCTTTTAAAGCTTTTGTCGTGCTGCTGCAGCGGCTACTGCTGCAGCAGCCTTTTGATGAGGTAGGGGTTGTGCTGCAGCAGCACCAGCAGCGCTTTGTTGTGTCTGTACACCCCAATGGGGGCCTCAGCTGCATCCCTTATGCAGCTAAACTTTCAGGCGATAGTTTTCTGCTTGTTTGCTGCAAGCGGCTCAAGTGCTCCAATGCACTTAGAAAAAATATACAAAATATTCTGCTGCATGCATGCAGCAGCAGCAGCAGCAGCAGCAGCAGCGGCAGCAGCAGCAGCGGCAGCAGTGATGGCAGCATTTACAGCAGCAATAGCAGCAGCACCACCAATAGCAGCAGTAGCACTACGACCACCACCAACAGCAGCAGCAGCAACAGCAACAACAACAGCAGCAGCAGCAGCAGCAGCAGCAGCAGCGAGAACGGGGTGAATTTATGTTTTGCTTCATCTAGGGTTTCTATTATCTACACCATAGCAGCAGAATTGCTGCAGCGTTGGGGCTTCTTAAGCGACCCGCAAAAGACACAAGAACAGCTGCTGCTTGCATGCAGAGAAGCTTCTAATAAGTTGCTGCTGCAGCATTTGCAGGCTACAAGGGATGATATCCAACTCCCCCAAGAGCAGCAGCAGCAACAGCAGCAGCAGCAGCAAGAGCAACAGCAGCAGCAGCAACAGCAGCAGCAGCAGCAAGAGCAACAGCAGCAGCAGCAGCAGCAGCAGCAGCAGAAGTCTCACCAAGGAAAACTTTTGCGTGAAATAAATTCAGTAGAGGGCCTCAACAAAACGAACGGAGAATGCAGCAACTCCACCTGCAGCAGCAGCAGCAGCAGCAGCAGCAGCAGCAGCAGCAGCAGGTATGTGACAACAGCAGAGTTTGCTGTTCGCGTGCTGCAGGCAGCAGCGCTGCTGCCGCTGCAGCCGCAAGCCTCTCACTGGACAACTGCAGATTTGCTTCAATTAAATGCTCTTCTCCCTCAGCAGCAGCAGCAGCAGCAGCAGCAGCAGCAGGAGCAGCAGCAGGAGGTGGATGTTGCTCGTGAGGCTTTGATGCTGCTGCCTTCTTATTGTAATTTATTTTTTATTAGACAAGAAGAAGAAGAGACAAACTCTTTATTTAAAAGAGGAATGGCGGAGTATAAAGGAGTGCAAGACAGAGCAAGAAGGAGACAATAAACCC
>NW_013549996.1:15000-36769 GCF_000499425.1 Eimeria acervulina | reverse complement strand
AGCAGCAGCAGCAGCAACAGCAGCAGCAGCAGCAGCAGCAGCAGCAACAGCAGCAGCAGCAGCACAGCCATCAGTAGGAGACTGAATCCGCAGTGGGAGTCGTAAGGGATGATGCTAAAACTGGTGCTGCTGCTGCTGTTGCTGCTGCTGCTGCTGCTGTTGTTGTTGTTGTTGTTGCCGCTATTGCTGCTGCACATACCGAGGTCCGCGTCTGCGCTGTCTGCAGCAGCAGCAGCAGAACGCTGCAGCTGCAGCACCAGTTGCTGCTGCTGCTGCAGCTGCTGCTGAGCTGCGTCTCTCTCCTTCAGCAGCCTCGCAATGACGCGTGTTGCTGCATCTTGCTGATACAGTGCATGCGCCAGCTGCTTCCTAACCTGCAGCAGCAGCAACAGCAGCAGGAAGGATAAGGGATAACAGGGGAGGAGAACAGCAGCAGCAGCAGCTGTTAAGAAGCAGGATTACAACAGCAGCAATAGAGACAGCACTACTCTCACCAAACGCAGCAGCATCAACACCAGCACCAGCCGCAGCATCGGGAGCAGCAGCAGCAGCAGCAGCAGCAGCAGCAGCAGCAGACCTGTTCGAGATGCGTTTTAAGAGAGAACGCCTCAGACATTAAGGCATCCCACTCTGTTTGGAGACAGCTCAATAGCCCGGGGATTGAAGAAGCAGATAACGGACGCGGCTTTATCGTAGGGTTTGCTGCAGCAGCAGCAGCAGCAGAAGCAGCAGAAGCAACAGATGCAGCGGATGTGGTGCTGCAGCCTGTTCTGAAAGGCAGCAGCAAGTGCCGTCCTTCAGAAACAGCAGCAATGGCAGCAAAAGCAGCAGCAACGAGGGCAGCAGCAAACACAGACGCTGCGTTGCAGCTGCGTCAACAGCAGCAGCAGCAGCAGCAACAGACCAAAAACAGCAGAGACAAGCACAGCCGTCTCCGCCTCAGCAGTAGCAGCAGCAGCATTAACAGCAGCAGCAACAGTAGCAACAGAAGTACTAGCAGCAGCAGCACCAGAATTACGAACAGCAGCAATAGCAGCAGCAACAGTAGCACCAATAGCAACGGGAGCAACGGCAGCAGCAGCATCAACAGGAGCAGCATCAACAGTAGCAGCAGCAGCAGCGGCAGCATCGGTAGCAGCAGCAGCAGCAGCAGCAGCAGCAGGGCTTACTCTTGACTGGAAGCAGATCATGTGGTTCTAGCTGCAGCGAGGAGACAGGGCAGACGCCAGTTGCTGCAATATGCTTCAAAATAACTCTCTTCTCGTACAGCAGATTTGTCTTGCTGCAGTAAACTGCTTCCTCCGGCACCTCCCCCGTTACCGCGCACACCAGCGACATCCTGCAGCAGCAGCAGCAGCAGCAGCAGCAACAGCAGCAGCAGCAGCAGCAGCAGCGGCAGCGGCAGCGGCAGATAGAGAAAAAAGAGTTATTTTGAGGGGTATATTAACGAAGAAACATATATTCAAAGAACATAAACAAATAACAATAACACTGAAGAGGATGGGTCCGGATGCTGCTGCTGCTGCAGCAGCAGCAGCAGCAAGTGCTGCTGCTGCTGTTGCTAGCACTGCAGCAGTTGCCGACTTGAGCCAGATGCAGCAACAGCGACAGCAAAAGCAGCAGAAGCTACAAGGTAATGCTTCCCCCTATTCACATCCCTTCTTGTCTCCTACTGCTGCTGCTGCTGCTGCTGCTGCTGCTGCTGCTGTGTTGCTGCTTCATTGCTGCAGCAGCTGCTACCTCACGAACTGTCCTGCTAGAAATACAAGAGTTCCAGTTGCTGCAGCAGCAGGAATAGGAGTAACACTGTGATGCTGCTGCGGTGCTCGCTGCTGCTGCTGTGTTGGTGCTCTTACTTCGTGCTGCAGCAGCTACTAGACACCTTGACTTCATGCAGAGTTTATAATGTATGCGGCGGCTTCCTGGAGCTGCTGCTGGAGGCTGTTGCTGCTGTTGCTGCTGCTGCTCCTGCGGCTGCTGCTGCTGCGGGTGCTGGCGTTACGGTCTGCTGCTGCTGCTGCTGTTGCTGCTGCTGTTGCTGCAACAAGGAGATCCTGCTGCTGTGTAATAACAATTTAAAGTCTGGATAGAGTAGATAAGGGGAGGTTGCTGCCTGCGGTGCTGCCCTGAGCACGCCTCTCCTGCTGCTGCTGCTGCATGCGCTGCAGCAGCAGCAGCAGCAGCAGCAGCTGCTGCTGCTGCTGCTGCTGCATTGAGAGTAATTTAGTTCTATTTCCTAACAACTATCATTCCTGGAGTTGGTTATAAACAAATTTGTTTTTTATTTTGTTTACATTCTCTTGTTGAATTTCTTGCTGTTACCTTTGCTGCTGCTGCTGCTGCTGCTGCTACTGCACCAGGACAGCAGCAGCAGCAGCAGCAGCAGCACGGCGACCGCATGCCCTCAATTGAGTCTTTCTAGGGGGCCCGGGGCCCCTCTGGATTTGCGTGCTGCATTAGAGACATTGAAAAACAAATAAATATATTTTTTCGTCTTTTATTTCTCTTTGTCTTATACAAGCTGTCAATACACCTCAGCTGCTGCAGCAGCAGCAGCAGCAGCAGCAGCGGTAGCCGCAACAGCAACTGGAACAGGAACAGCAGCAGCAGTAATAGAAATAATATCTGTGCAGGTGTTTCGTATACCGCTTAAAGCCGCCTTTGTGGCTGCGGTCTTAGGCTCAAGGGTTTAGGGTTTAGGGTTTAGGGTTTAGGGTTTAGGGTTTAGGGTTTAAGGTTCAGGAGATGGACTCAGGGAAGGGTGGCGCCTCTCTGATTGAGAAGCGCGTAGAAGAGCAGGTGCTGCGAGCTCTGCAGGAGAAGGAAGCAGCTTTAGATGCTGCACTTCAGCAGCAGCAGCAGCAGCAGCAGCAGCAGCAGCGGCAGCAGCGGCAGCAGCAGCAGGGAGAAGAAGATGCAGATGAGGAGTTAGAGAGGCTACGACAGCAGAGACGCAAACAGTGGCAGCAGCAGCAGCAGCTGCTGCAGGAAGGACACGGGGGTATAACAGAGCTGCAGGAAGAAAAAGAGTTTTTCGCTATTGCAAAGAAGACACAACTTGTTGTAAACCCTAAACCCTAAACCCTAAACCCTAAACCCTAAATGATTGTTTTCTCACTCCCCAGGAACTCTCTTATTCTGCTTCCACGTTATATATCTGCGTCTCTCGCTTCCCCTTCTTTCTCCTTAGAACCCTAAACCCCAAACCCTAAACCCTAAACCCTAAACCCTAAACCCTCGTTGTTGATGGTTTGTTTAGGTTTTGCTGTTTTATCGTCGGTCCTTCGCTCTTTGGGAGAGGCTGTGGAGTGTCTGGCGAACCTTTTCTCGCAAACATTATCTTGTGAGGGTTTGTGCAATTGAAGCGGAGAAGGCCCCCTTTCTAGCGGAACGTAAACCCTAAACCCTAAACCCTAAACCCTAAACCCTAAGGGTGCCCTGACACCTAAACCCTGCACCACGGCACACTTAACTCCAAACACTGCGACCTTTTCTTGCTACTTAAAGCTAGCTAGCTAGCTAGGAATGCAAGCAAACGGATAGACAGCTAGCTAGCTAGCTGGCAAGCCAGCTAGCTAGCTCGACAGCTAGCTAGGTAGATAGCTAGCTAGACAGCTAGCTAGGTAGCTAGCTAGCTAGACAGCTAGCTAGGTAGCTAGCTAGCTAGGCAGACATATTGACGGATAGGCAGCTAGCTAGTGGCCTAGCTATACTGCTAGCTAGTTAGCTAGACAGCTAGCTATATGTACTGCTAGCTAGCTAGCTAGACAGCTAGCTATATTGCTAGCTAGCTAGACAGCTAGCTGAGCAGGTTGAGGGAAGGAGTGTTTTGTTTGTTTGCTCAGGACTAAAAATTTGGTGTCTTCCAACGGTGAGCGGTCTAGGGTTTAGGGTTTAGGGTTTAGGGTTTAGAACAGGGTGGTGTTGTCACGGCTGCTCACCCCAAACCCTAACCCCTAAACCCTTGTGCGCTGCTGCAGGCTGTTTTGGTGCGAAATGGACAAACAGAACATTCCCTCGTTGGCTTGGATGAGATTGGAGGTAGGGTTTAGGGTTTAGGGTTTAGGGTTTGGGGTTTGGGGTTTAGGGTTTAGGGTTTAGGGTTTGGGGTTTAGGGTTTAGGGTTTAGTGCGCTTCCCATGCGCCGCGAACTTTCTGCTGAGCAGTAGCAGCAGCAGCAGCAAGCGGAGGAACCGCAGCAGCAGCAACAGCAGCAGCAGCACCAGTAGCAGCAGCACCAGTAGCAGCAGCACCAATAGCAGCAGCAGCAGCAGCAGCAGCAGCAGCAGCAGCAGATGCGTGTGCTGCATTTGTGGTCAGGGGAAGGCTTTAATTTGCAGCTCTTAGAGGAGGCAATGAGAAAATATAAGATGATTCCTCCTGAATAATCAGTAGTGCTGCAGCAGCAACAGCAGCACTAGCACCTGCAGCAGCAGCAGCACCTGCAGCAGCAGCAGCAGCAGCAGCAGCAGCAGCAGCAGCAGCAGGAATTGTTATTTTAGGGATTGCTTTTTTGAGTTCTTCTGGGCCTTCTATGGCGGATCTCTAGGCTAACTGTAGCCAGATGCAGCTAGCTGCAGCTAGCTGTAGCTAGCTGCAGCAAGCTCTAGCTAGCTTTAGCTAGCTGTAGCTAGCTGCAGCTAGTTTATTTGTTCTGGCTTCATCTTACGAAGCCAAACCCTAAACCCTAAACCCTCATTTATCAGACAGCCACGCCGCCGCCCTGCTGGTTAAGGTTTTATTTTGCTGCTGCTGCTGCTGCTTCTCTTGCTACTGTTGCTGCTGTTGCTGCTGCTGCTGCTGCTGCTGCTGCTGCTACGACCAGCGCGCATGCTGCCTTTCGCCGCGTGCCTCCTAGCTGCGACGCAGCGTTAAGGAGGCCCTGCTGCTACTGTTGCTGCTGCTGCTACTACAGTTGCTGCTGCTGCTGCTGCTACTCTTCCTGCTTCTGCTGCTACTGTTGCTGCTGCAGTGCTGCTGTGGCAGCCCGAGTGCAGCTGTCTTGCTGCTGTCAGCTGTACAGGGCATCATCACACAGCAGCACGTGCTGCTGTTGCTTCTACTGCTGCTGTTGCTGCTACTGCTGCTGCTGCTGCTACTGCTGCTCCTGCTTGGAGACAGCCTTAGATGCTGCTGCTGCAGAGAAATTGAAGCGAAGGGATCTGCTGAGCTGCCTATACACCTGAGAGGTTCTGTCTCTGTCTATTTGTCTCCTTTCTCTTTTTGTCTCCTTTGTTTGTCTCCTTCTGTCTTGATATTTATATTTGTCTGTCTTTCTTCCTGTGTCTTTCTTCCTCTCTATTTTATCTGTCTCTGTCTCCTAATAGCAGCAGCAAATAGCAGCAGCAAGCAGCAGACCTCATCCAGGCTGCAGCAGCAAATAGCAGCAGCAAATAGCAGCAGCAAATAGCAACAGCAAGGAACAAGCCTCAACATCTGCAGCATCAAGCAGCAGCAAATAGCAGCTAATAGCAACAGCAAACAGCAGACCTCAGCATCTGCAGCAGCAAGCAGCAGCAAGCAGCAAATAGCAGCAGCAAGCAGCAGCAAGCAGCAAATAGCAGCAGCAAGCAGCAGCAAGCAGCAGACTCTGCCGATAGTTTGATGTGAAGTTGGCGGTGTATGCAGCAGGCGCTGCAGCAACCAACAGCAAAACAGCAGCTTCTGCTGCAGTTGTCTCTCCGCAGACTGCGAAGAGCTGCTGCTGCTGCACAACAGCAGCAGAAGAAGCGGAAGCAGCAGTAGCTGCTGCTGTTTGTGCTGCTGCACAACAGTAGCTGCAGATGCGGAAGCAGCAGTAGCTGTTGCTGCTTGTGCGTGCTGCTGCTGCTTGTGCTGCTGCTGTTGCAGCAGGAGCAGGAGCAGGAGCAGGAGCAGCAGCAGCAGCTCAACGTAGTGAACCCTGTCTATTACCTATCCTGGCTGTTTTACTCTCTGCTGCTGTCCCTCCCTTTGCATCAGCTGCTGCTGCTGCTGCTTCTGCTGCTGCTGCTGCTGCTGCTGCTGCTGCTGCTGGAGGTGCAGCAAGCGCTGCAGCTCTTCTTCTTCTGCTGCACCCCAAACAATTCCTAACGTCTGTTTATATTTTTCTATCAACGGGTCGTCTGTTAGCAGCGACAAACTGCTGCTGGGGGTCTCGCTGCTGCTTGCAGGCACCAAGGACTCCTTGCTGCTGCTGCTGCTGCTGCTGCTGCTGCTGCTGATGGCGCTCGTGCTGCTGCTGCCACTGCTGCTGCTGCTGCTGCTGCTCGTGCTGCTGCTGCTGCTGCTGGATTCAAATAGATCCTGCGCCAATTGCAGCACCATCTCTTCCGTAAGTGGCTGCTGCAGCGCTCGCTTCACGCGGTTCTGCTGCTGCTGCTGCTGCACCTGCTGCTGCTGCTGCTGCACCTGCTGCTGCTGCTGCTGGTTGTTGTCTAGAAGGCCTAAAGCAGCAGCAGCAGCTTCCAGCAGCGCCAGCCCGGGGTTTGTTTCCTCCTCTGAGTCGGAGCTGGTAGAGTAACCGCTGCTGCAGCAGCTAGCCTCATCTTGCTGCTGCTGCTGCTGCTGCTGCTGCTGCTGCTGGCTGCTGCGCCGTTGCCGCTTGATGGTTCCTACGCCGCGCAGCTTTACGGTGTATGGACGCCTCTTATTAGAGAAAGGGATGCCTTTGTTGTTGTTGTTGTTGCTGCTGCTGCTGCTGCTCTTGCTGCTGCCTTTGCTGCTGGTGCCGCTGACGAGGCTGCTGTTGCTGCTGTTGGTCCCGCTGTTGCTGCACGTGCTGCTGCTGCTGCCGCTGCGCTGCTGCTGCTGCTGCTGCTGTTGCTGCTGCTGCTGATCCTCCTGCTGCTGCAGCTTCTGCAGCAGTTCCTGCAGCATGGCGTCTTCCTTTCCTGCTGCAGCAGCAGCAGCAGCATTAGCAGCAGCAGCACTTGCTGCTGCAGCTTCTCCACCAGCCTCCCCCTCCCCTTCCGCAGCCGCCGTCGCCCCAGCAGCAGCAGCAGCAGCAGCAGCAGAACTAAATGGATTAAAGGGCTCGCATACAACATCAAAGACAGCTGCTGCTGCTCTAAGGCCTAGACTTCCTAATATCTCCCAGCAGCAAGCCTCTTGCTGCTTGCTGCAGCAGACAATAACAGCAGTGCTGCGCAGCGCTCCTAAATAGATATCCATGGTGCTGCAGCTGCTGCTGCTGCTGCTGCTGCTGCTAGCCATTTCTGCTGCTAAACACTGCAGCGTCTCTCTGCCTCTAACTAGAGGCACCTCAATTAAAGAAGAAGGAATATATAATAAACCCTCACACCCACGCTGAGGACACACTCGGGGCAGCAACCTGCTGCTGCTGCTGCTGCTGCTGCTGCTGCTGTTGCTGGTGCTGGTGGTGGTGCTGCTGCTGTTGATGCCGCTTTGTGCGATCTCCGCGTCGCAAGAGCTGCTGCTGCTGCTGCTGCTGCTGCTGCTGCTTTCAGCACCATCAGCAGCAGCTGCTGTTGCTGCTGCTGCTGCTGCAGCTTTTGGTGCTGCAGCAAGAGAAGCAACACCAGCGCCAGCCTCCGAGCCCCCGACCGTCTGCTGCTGCTGCTGCTTCTCCTGTTGCTGCTGCTGCTTCTCCTGCTGCTGCTGCTGCTTCTCCTGTTGCTGCTGCTGCTTCTCCTGCTGCTGCTGCTGCTGCTGCTGCTGCTGCTGCAGCCACAGCTGGTATATATTTTTATTGCCGCAGTTGCAGAGCGGCGGAAGAAAACTCAAAATGCCAGCATGAGACAAAGGCAGCGGCGGCAGTGGGCGCTTCTGCTGCTGCTGCTGCTGCTGCTGCTGCTGCTGCTGCTGCTGTTTGAGGTTTGCTTCTTGTCTGCGGAAGTACCGCTGCTCCCAGTTTCTAAGCATACTTTCTGCTGCTTCAGGGTCGGGGGATAAGGGGGAGGCGCAGCCTGCTGTTGGTGCTGCTGCTGCTTCTGCTTCTGCTGCTGCTGCTGGCAGGCAGAAGCTTGAAGCAGCAGCAGCGGCAGCAGGAGCAGCAGCAGCAGCAGCACCTCGCCCCCCCTCTGCTGCAGATTCCGGCAGCGACGCACACAGCATATTCACCTGACGCACGCAGTGCAGCTCGCACTTGCTGCTGCTTCTGCTGCTGCTGCTGCTACTGTTTTCCGGGCCTGCTGCAGCATCAGCAGCAGCAGCAGCAGCAGCGCAGCAGCAAGCTGTCTGTACAGCCTGCGGATTTGCTGTAAACTCCCAGCGGTCGCCAAAAGCAGCAACAGGAGGAGCCCATAGGTTTCTGTCTTGCTGCTGCTGCAGCAGCAGCTCCTGCAGCTGCTCCTCATGCTGCTGCCGGGCGTCCTTGAATCGCCCTCTTCCTGCTGCTGCTGCTGCTTCTGCTGCTGCGGCGGCTTCTGCTGCTGCTGCAGCAACTGGCGACCAGCTAGCTGTTGCTAACGCGCCATGCTTCGTCTGCTGCTGCTGCTGCTGCTGCTGCTGCACAGCCCAGCAGCCGCAGCTGCTGCGAGATTTCTTTTTGCCGGTTGAGTGACAGCGGCAGCAGCAGCAACACTTATAAACAGTTGCGCTGTCCTTGCCGCTGCTGCTGCTGCTGCTGCTGCTGCTGCTGCGCTGGAGGCAAGCGGCTGCCTCTCCTCTTACGGTATATACATCGGCGATTTCTGCTGCTGCTGCATCTGCTGCTGCAGCAGCTGCTTCACCCTTGTCTGCTGCTGCGTCTGCTGCTGCTGCTGCTCCAGGCGCTGCTGCTGCTGCTGCTGCTGCGCGCTGCTGAAGCTGCTGCAGCTGCTGCGGCAAGCTCAGCCAGTGTAGGACTTCAACACCAAAGGAGACACCGGAAGCCCAGGAGCCAGGCAGCTGCAGCAGCAGCGGCTCCTCTTGCTGCTGCTGCTGCTGCTGCTGCTGCTGCTGTTGCTCTTGGCGTTGCTGCAGCAGCAAACACACGCAAAGACTCTATTCGCTACTGGCCTTCTGCAACAAATGCTATGCATATAGGGCTTGGGGTTTAGGGTTTAGGGTTTAGGGTTTAGGGTTTCGCTTACGATAATCTGGCGGAGCAGAGGCGGCGCTTCAACGCATATTGAGGGTTCCTGAAACGCACTGCTGCTGCTGCTGCTGCTGCTGCTGCGGTCCTTGCTGCTGTTCGGTGGCTGCGGATGCCCCGCTCCACAGTTCAAAGAGGAAGTCATTCTTGGGGCTGTCGGAAGGTGCTTCTGCTGCTGTTGCTGCAGTTGCTGTTGCTGCTGCTGCTGCTGCAGTTGCTGCTGTTGCTGCTGCTGCCTGCGGCAGGCGCAGCAGCAGGAACTGCAGCGAGGGGTGATGAGAAAATGCAGCAGAAAGAGTTGTTATTGGGTTTATAGATAAATAATGAGGAGGGTTCTTGCTGCTGCTGCTGTTGCTGCTGCTGCTGCTGTTGCTGCTGCTGCTGCATGCAGCGCATGCATGCAGCCGACGCTGATGTTGCTGCTGGGGCGGAGCACTCTGTGATGTTCTACGGAAAAGATTTTTGTTTGTATTTATCTTTTGTTTATTTTCTTTGCATGAACTCTCTTTAGGATTTCCTTTACTCGTGCTGCTGACTGCTGCTGCTGTTTCTGCTGCCGGCGTTGCAGCAGCAGCAGCAGCAGCAGCAGCAGCGACCGTTGCATCTCCTGACTTTCTTTCTTTTCTTGCTTTTTCTTTTTTAATTTCTTTGTGATAAGAAGTCTGCAGCAGAATTGCGTATCTCAGCAGCATATTGGAGGGCCTATAAACAGCAGCAGCAGCAGCAGCAGCAACAACAGCAGCAGCAGCAGCAGCAATTGGGGTGTAAATGATGATAATATTTTTTTATCGATAATATATATATATAATGTTGTTTCTTCTGAGATAAATATACGAGTGTAAGAAATTATCTATATCTATATCTATATATATATATATATACAAATAAAGTAAATAGATAAATAGATAAAGATATATAAATAATATATATATATAAATATAATTATATTATTATATATAATTAAAGAAGATGGCGAATAGAACAGATGCTGCTGCAGTGTCTGTACACGGTAAGAACCCTCAGCTGTTATTTAGTCGAATAATGCGACGCAAAGTATATGAGTCTTTTTACTGGAAGGACGAATGTTTTGCTGCGACAGCAGAAAATATAATAGATTTATGTATAGACTTAAAATATATAGGGGGCAGCTACGGGGGTATAAGAAGTGCTTCACCTTTTCTGTGTATTGTCTTAAAGCTCCTGCAGATACAGCCTGAGAAACAAATTATACTAGAGTATATTAAACAAGAAGATTTTAAGTACTTAAGAGCTGTTGCTGTCTTTTATTTAAGACTTGTTGCTGCTAGTGATGAGGTGTATATACACCTGGAACCTTTATTAACAGATTATAGAAAGTTAAGAGTAAGAGATAACTCAGGAGCATTCTCATTGACTTATATGGATGTCTTTGTCGATAATTGCTTAAGAAAGAATACTTTATTTGATATAGACTTACCGCCTATTGTTAAAAGAAAAGCATTAGTACAGCAGCAGCTGCTCCCACCCTTACGTTTATCTGCTTTAGATGTAGAGGTCTCTGAACAAGAGAAGTCCTTGCCTCTTACAGACAGCCAAGCGCATGCATTGCTGCTGAGTAAACGCTTGCTGCAGCAGCAGCAGCATAAACTCCAGCAGCATGTGCTACAGCAACGTAATCGGCAGCTACAGCAGCAAAAAGAGATTGAAGAAGAGAGACAGATGCAACTCATCAAAGAGGAGACAGCTCCGGATGAAGTAAAACGAAGAAAAATCGATTACTATCCAAGAGACAGAGAAAGAGACAGAGAAAGAGACAGAGACAGAGACAGAGACAGAGGAGACAGAGAAAGAGGAGACAGAGGAGGAGACAGAGGAGAGAGAGGAGGAGACAGAGAAAGAGACAGAGAAAGAGAAGAAAGAGAAAGAGAAAGAGAAAGAGGAGATAGAGAAAGGGGAGACAGAGGAGGAGACAGAGACAGAGAAAGGGACAGAGGAGGGGACAGAGATAGAGATAGAGACAGAGACAGAGACAGAGAAAGAGACAGAGATAGAGAAAGAGAAAGAAGAGACAGAGATAGAGATAGAGATGCAGACAGGTTTATAGATAGAGACAGAAGAGACAGAGACAGAGAAAGAGATAGAGAAAGAGACAGAGATAGAGATAGAGAAAGAGAAAGAGGAGATAGAGATAGAGAAAGAGAAAGAGAAAGAGAAAGAGGAGACAGAGACAGAGAAAGGAGAGACAGAGACAGAGCAAAAGGAGACAGAGAAGAAAGAGACAGAGACAGAGACAGAGACAGAGACAGAGACAGACAGCAGCGAGAAAAAACAAAAAGCGAGAGAGACAAACACTCCACCAGGCCAACCGACAGCAGCAGCAGCAGCAGCAGCAGCAGCAGCAAGGCGGAGGTGAAGACAGAAAGAAAGAAGCAGCATGAAGGCGAGTTGTCTGTCTCCGAATGGAATTCAATTCGACAAAACTTAGGCCTAAAGCCCCTCAAACAGTAAACCCTGCTGCAGCAGCAGCAGCAGCAGCAGCAGAAGCAGCAGCAGCAGAAGCAGCAGCAGCAGAAGCAACTGCAGCAGAAGCAACTGCAGCAGAAGCAACTGCAACAGTAGCAGCTGCACCAGAAGCAACTGCAGCAGCAGGAGAAACTGCAGCAGCAGTTCTTCCTGCAGTCCTCAACAGCAGGATGCAGCAGCAGCAGCAGCAAACCCTGCAACAGGGCTTTGGGTTACTTGTGTAGTAGCTTCCGCAGCAACTGGTGCAGCAGTTGCTGCAGTTAATGCAGCAGCAGCAGCAGCAGCAGCAGGGATTCCTGCTGCTGCAGGTGTGTATTGACTTAGATTTCTTGACTGTGCTGCAGCAGCAACAACAGCAGCATACTCGTGCGGTGTGTTGCTGCTGCAGCAAAAGCTTATTTTGTTGTTGTTGCTGCTGCTGCTGCTGCAGCAAGACCCCTCCCTTTTTTTTACATTCCTGAGCGTCTGTTGTGTTGTCCTTGCTGCTGCTGCTGCTGCTGTTGCTGTTGATGGTGCTGCTGCTGAATAGGGCTGGTGTTGCAGCTGTAGCTGCTGCTGCAGCAATTATATTGGTGCTGATGTTGTTGTTATTACTGCTGCTGCAGCTATTGCTGCTGCTGTTTCTGCTTTTGTTGCTGCACCTATTGCTGCTGCTGTTTCTGCTGTTGTTGCTGCAGCTATTGCTTCTGTTGTTGCTGCAGCTGTTGCTGCTGCTCCTGGTGATATATACATATATATATATATATATGTATATATATATATATATATTATCAGTATATCTAAATAGTTGTATGTTATGTATATATAAATATATATAAGTATGCGTCTCTGCAAAAATAGTTATATGTAGCTTGCTGCAGCCATTGCTGCTGCTGCTGCTGCAGCTCTTGCTGCAGCTATTGCTGCAGCTCTTGCTGCTGCTGGTGTTCTTGATGCAGCTATTGCTGCTGCTGGTGCTCTTGCTGCAGCTACTGCTGCAGCTCTTGCTGCAGCTATTGCTGCGGCTATTGCTGCAGCTATTGCTGCTGCTGGTGCTCTTGATGCAGCTATTGCTGCTGCTGGTGCTCTTGCTGCAGCTATTGCTGTTGCTGCTGCTGTTGCTGCTGCTGTTGCTTTGCTGCAGTTTGTTTGCCTGGTAGCGGCACCGAGTTATCTAGTTCTTCTGGCGGTGTTGTTTGCTGCAGGAAGTGAATAAGCTGCTGCTGCTGCTGCTGCTGCTGCAGCTCTCTGTCTGAGAGAGACTGTCTCCTCCAGTACTTTACTTCCATTTGTTTATCGAGGATAAATGTTGCTGCAGCAATTGTAGACCCCAGCAGCAAAGACATAGGAAGTGCTGCATGCGCATGCAACAAGCATATTCACACAACCTGCTGCTGCTGCTGCTCCTGTTGCTGCTGCTGTTGCTGCTGCTGTTCTTTTGAGTGCTAATGAAGCAATATATAAAGACTGCTATGCTGCAAAGCTCTAATGCTCCTGCTGCAGCTGCAGCAGCAGCAGCTGCTGCTGCTGCTGCTCGCTTCTCAATAGTAGCAACAGCAGCAAAAACAGCAGCAGCAGCAAATCCAACAGCTGCTGCAGCGGCAAAAACGCAGCAGCGCTGCAGCAGCAGCACCAGCAGAAGCAGCACTAGTATAAGCACGGACAGTGCAGCAACAGCAGCAACAGATGCAGCAGCAGCTCATGCAGCAGTAGCAACACCAGAAGAGCAGCAGCAGCATAACCTCAGCGGCATATGCAGAAGCAGCATAAGCAGCAGCAGCAGAAGCAGCAGCAGCAGAACACAAAGCAACATCAAAAGAAACAAACCAACGCCAGCAGCAGCAACATAAGCAGCAGCTGCAGAAGCAGCAGCAGCACGGGCAGTAGCAGAACAAGCAGCGGAAGCAAAAGCACCAGCAGCAGCATAAGCAGCAGCAGCAGCAGCAGCAGCAGCATCGTAAGCAGCAGTTGCAGAAGCAGCAGCAGTACACGTAGTAGCAGAATAAACAGCAGCAGCAGCAGCATGAGCAGCAGCAGCATAAGCAGCAGCAGAAGCTGCAGCAGCTCAAAGAGAAGCAGCAACAGCAGCACAGCGGCAGCAGGAGAGCTGAACAGTAGCAGCAGCATAAGCCCCAGCAGCAGCCCCAGCAACAGCAGCCTCAGCAGCAGAACAATCACCAGCAGCAGCATCAGCAGCAGCAGCATAAACAACAGCACCAGCGAATAGCCCGACGCGTATGCTATCAGCACGCCTAACTAAAACCCTAAGCCCTAAACCCTAAACCCTAAACCCTAAACCCTAAACCCTAAACCCTAACAACCCTAAACCCTAGCACCCCTAGACCTAAACCGTAAACCGTAAACCCTAGAAACCCTGAACCCTAAACCCTAACAACCCTAAACCCTAAACCCTAAACCCTAAACCCTAGTGTTTACCTGCGCTGAAGATGCCTGTGCGTCTGTCTAGGCGCAGCAATTTAAATTTATTTCGGGTGTATATACACCTCAAGTGAGAGAGACGCCGCTGCAGCGAGAGAGGAAGGGCCTCCCAAACCTCCAGCAAAACCATTCCTTCCTCAAAACCCTCAGGGTTTAGGGTTTAGGGTTTAGGGTTTAGGGTTTAGGGTTTAGGGTTTAAGGTTTGGGGTTTAGGGTTTAGGGTTTAGGGTTTGGAGGCGGGCGTTCGTCACATAGCAGCAACAAGATTAGACTAAGGGGCCCCCAATAGAGGCGGGCTCAGGGTTTAGGGTTTAGGGTTTAGGGTTTAGCGATTAGGGTTTAGGATGTTAGGGTTTAGGCTTTGAGCTAATTAAACGCTTATGAAGCGTTGCAAGGAAGCAGACAATAGAAAAGGAGGTAAAAGAGATGAGGGTTTAGGGTTTAGGGTTTAGGGTTTAGGGTTTAGGGCGACAGTACGTCGAGCTGCCTATACACCCAAACCGTTCAAAGCCTTCTAACCAAACTATATTTTAAAATTAAATTTAATTTAATTTAATTTAAATAGCGAAATGCAATAAAATTAAATAATCATCCGACACAAACAGACAGAAGGATACTCAAACCTTCGGGCCCCTAGCAGCAGCAGCAGCAGCAGCAGCACAACAGCAGCAGCAGCAACTGCTGCTGCTGCTGCTGCTTGTGTGATTGTGTTGATTTGTGGGGTTTTGTTTGCTGCTGCTCTGGGTTTTGTATGTGCTCTATGTACAGCAGGAGCTGCGCCTCAAGACTCCTCAAGTTGTACATACACCGCAGCAGCATTTGCTGCTGCTGCTGCTGCATTTGCTACTGTCGCTGCTGCAGCATTTGCTACTGCTGGTGCTGCAGCCTTTGCTGCTACTACTGCTGCTACTGCTACTGCTGCTGCTGCAGCATTTGCTGCTCCTGCTGCTGCAGAACTTCCTGCTGCAGCACTTGCTGCAGCTGCTGCTGCAGCATTTGCTGCTGCTGCTGCAGCAAGAGATTTTGCATGCATTTAGGTGTTGTTAATATGTTGGGTCTGCTGTATCTGTCTCCTGTCTCTTCTTTTCTTTTTATCTTTTTGTTATTACTGTCTGTCGCTTGTTCGCTGTATATTATTATAATAATATAAATAAATAAATATAAATATAAATAAATATAAATATATTTATATATATTTAAATATATTTATATTTATGTATTTCTTCATGTATATGTTTTATACAAACCAGTAAAACAAGCACCTCCATATAATTATATATATATATATATATAAATATAAATATATATATTTATATATTAATAAATATAAATATATATATATATATATATATACATATCTATATACATAAATATATACGAATGCATGCATATAAATATATATATATATATACGTATATATGTATATATTGATACATATATATTTATATATATATTATTAAATATATATATATATACATTTATATATATTTATATATATACCTGTCTAAATGTTTATATAGTTAAAAATAAATATTTATTTATAAATAAATATTTATCTATATATACAAGTATGTAGCAGCAGTAAACATTTCTATATAAACATATAAAAGTATGTCTATATATTTATGTTAATATATTTATATAAATATATATTAATATATTTAAATATAAATATATTAATATTTATATATAATTTATAAATAAACCTCTTCTTCTGCTGTTTATCTTTTATCTCTCTTTGTTTCTGCTGTCTGTCTCCTTTTATTTTATTATTAATGCGGCTGTTAACAATAATAAGAATAACTCAGGGCGAATTCAAAACAAAATCCTGTCTCCCTGCTGCTGCTACTGCTGCTGCTGCTGCTGCTGCTGCAAGAGCAGCAGCAGCAGCAGCAGCAGCAGCAAACAGCCGGAGGAGACCGCTGCGGCAGGGGCAGCAGATGCTTCAACACACAAATGAAGCCCCTATGGCTCTTCTTGCTGCTACTGCTGCTGTTCCTGCTGCTGCTGTTCCTGCTGCTGCTGATCCTGCTGCAGTTGCTGCTGCTGCTGCTGCTGCTGCTACATATAAAATTTGGGTGTCCCCGCATGCAGCGGGCCTCCGTCTGCAGGGGGCAGCACGCCGTACGCCCCGTTGCGTTGCCGCTGCTGCTGCTGCTGCTGCTGCTGCTGCTGCACATAGGGCACGAATGTCGGTTGCTGCTGCTGCTGCTCCAGAGCGTCAAGGCCGCCCTGTGCTGCAGCAGCAGGATTGCGGTTAGCTCCAGCAGCAGCATCACCCCAGAGGTCTCGTTCATGTTGCTGCTGCAGCTGCTGAGCGTAAGAAGAGGTTGCTGCTGCTGCTGCAGCTGCTGCTTGCTGCGAGCTATGGTACGCCGGCTGCAGCAGCTGCTGCTGCATATGGAAAGTGCTGCCTGTGGATACACCTGCGAAGTGCGAAGCAGCAGCAGCAGCTGCTGCTGCAGCAGCAGCAGCAGCAGGAGTCGTAGGGTAGCGCTCACCATGTGGAGGCGGCAGGGCTCCCTGTACAAGAGCAGAGGGCCCGAACATGTCTTTAGGTCTTGCTGCTGCTGCTGCAGCAGCAGCAGCAGCAGCAGCAGTGCGGAAATGCTGCTGCTGCTGCATGTACACCCCAGAAGGGTCCCCACTCTCTGCTGCTACTGCCCCTATGTGCTGCTGCTGCAGCAGCTGCCGCGCATGCATTATATCTGCCTGCAGCAAAGAAGAGGGATGATGCAGCGCTGGGTGTACTTGTTGTGTAGAGAAGTGTAGGGTTCGGGGTTGTGCTTGCTGCTGCAGTTGCTGCTGCTGCAGTTGCTGCTGCTGCAGCTGCTGCTGCTGCAGTTGTTGCTGCAGTTGCTGCTGCTGCTGCAGCTGCTGCTGCTGCAGTTGTTGCTGCAGAGGAAGCAACTCTTGAGGCCCCCCTGCAGATACACCTGGATCTCGTGCCCATATTGCTGCAATTGTATCTGGTGCTACTCGCGCAGCAGCAGCAGGCTGAGCGAAGTTGCTGCTCCAGAGGGAGAATCCTGCTGCTGCTGCTGCTGCTGCTGCTGCAGTTCCTCCTACACCTGCTGCAGACGTCTTCTGGGAGTGAGGAGGAGGAGGAGCCTGCTGCTGCTGTTGCTGCTGTTGCTGCTGCTGCTGGTACAGCTGCTGCTGCTGTATGTGCCGCAGATGAAGCTGCTGCAGCTGCTGGTGATGCGCCGCAACGGAAGCCAGCAGCTGCTGCTGAGGCAAGGTGGCGGTTGCTGCTGCTGCTGCTGCTGCTGCTGCTGCTGCACCGTTTGCTGTTGGATACCAGGGGTCTGCGCTCGCCCTTAGGGTGCCAGGGCTGCTAGCGCGGCTCATCCCCGTGTGCTGCTGCTGCTGCTGCTGCTGCTGCTGTGGCTGTATAGCTATCATAGGATGCGGCTGCTGCGGCTGCTGCTGTTGCTGCTGCTGCCACTGGTCCGCTAGTGCTGCTGCTGCATCTGCTGTAACACTGTCTCCTGAAGGAGACACACTGTCTCCTTCCTGCTGCTGCTGCTCCTGCTGCTGATCACAGAACTCCTCTGCAGCAGAATTGCTGCTGCTCGGTGTTGCGGGGGCAGCAACAGAAACAGCTTGCGGCTGCAGCAGAAGCTGCTGCTGCTCCTGCTGCTGCAGCTGCTGCTGCACCTCCGGCGTTGACTCAAGCTGCTCCTCGTCAAGCTCCTGCTGGGAGACCTCTTGCTGCTGCTGCTGCTGCTGCTCCTGTTGCTGCTGCGCAGCCGAAGGCAAGGGCTCATCCTTGGGCACAGGAGAGACGGTGGCGCTTGACTGCTGTTGCTGTTGTTGCTGCTGCTGTTGCTGCTGTTGCTGCTGCTGTTGCTGCAGCAGCTGCTGCTGCTGTTGCTGCTGCTGCTGCTGCTCACGGCGTCTGGCCTCTCTGCGCTCATGCTTCTGCTGCTCCAGTCTCTCTTTTCTTTTTTCTTGCTGCTCTTTACGTTTATTTCTCACCACCTGGAAGCCGTCATCGTCTTCTGCTGCTGCTGCTGCTGCTGCATCTGCTGACGTCCCTGCAGCGCCGCTTCGTCCACCTGCTGCTCCTGCTGCTGCTGCTGCTGCTTGTTCTCCTCTCCTGCCTCCCCCGCGGCCTTTCTTCGCCCAAACCTGCGGTTCTTGATGCGTTTCTGCTGCTGCTGCTGCACCAGATGACGACTCTGCTGCTGCTGCTTGCTGCTGCTGCTGCTCTTTCTGTGGCGCCTTGTTTGTCTTTGGGAGCCAAACAGCCTGACTAGCATGCCGCCTGATGCTGCCTGCATGCTGCTGCTGCTGCTGCTGCTGCTGCTGCTGCTGCTGCTGCTGAGCAGCAGCAGGCGCTGCTGCTGCACCGGCAGAAGGATGCGTTGCTGCTGCAGCTGCTGCTGCTTCTTTCTCTGCTGCTGCGCGTCTGTTGTCTCTGGGAGACACACCTGAGGAGACAGCACCCCACGCCTTGCGGCTATCTCCTGGAGGGCCCCGTTGGCGGCCCTTCGTCTCATCTGCTGCTGCTGCTGCTGCTGCTGCTGCCCTGCTGCTGCCTGCAGCAAGCCCTTGCTGCTGCTTCTCCTTTGCAGAAGCACCGCGAGCAGCAGCCGCCTTGGAGGTCCCCTGAATTCCTTCAGCAGAAGCACCACCTGCTGGAGATCCCTGCTGCTGCTGCTGCTGCTGCTGCTGCTGCAGAGCCTGCGTGCCTAGGCGGCCACCTCTTGCAGATCTTCTGTCTCCTCTATGCCCCCTGTCTCCTCTGTCTCCTTTCTCTCGCTGTACGCCTGAGTGGGATTCTGCTGCTGCTGCTGTTGCTGTTGCTGCTGCTGCTGCTGGTGCGGCCTTCTGCTGCTGCGCGCTCTTGTGTGCAGCAGCACCTTCGCGAGCAGCTACTCCATCTCTAGCGCCATGCTGCTGCTGCTGCTGCTGCTGTTGCTGCTGTTGCTGACCAGCAGCAGCAGCTGCTGCAGCACGGCCGCTGTTGCGGCTGCGCCGGCTCTCCCTCTGTGTTGCTGCTGCTTCTGCTGCAGGTTTGTGTCGTGCACCCTGTGTTGCTGCTGCTGCTGCGTTTGCAGCAGCAGCAGGTTCTGCTGCTGTTGTTGATGCTGTTGCTGTTGGTGCTGCTGCGTTTGCAGCAGCACCAGCAGCGTCGGCTTGCTGCTTCCCGCCGCTGCTGCCTCTGCCTTGCGCTTGCGCCTTCTGTGCTGCTGCTGCTGCTGCTGCTGCTTCTGCTGCTGCATCAGGGGCAGGCCACGAGGCATCTTCTGCTGCAGCAGCAAGAGGGAAGGAGACAGCTTCCGGTCTCTCCCCCCAACCCCTCGGTGCTTGGCTGCGCCTGCTGTCTGCTGGGGACCCTGCTGCTGCTGCGCTGCCGCTGCTGCTGCTGCTGCTGCCTTGCTGATCTCCTGCTGCACTGTCTCCGCTGCGCCCTTGCCCATCAACGCCACCCGCCTGCTGCGTCCCCTGATCTGCTGCTGCTGCGTCGCCTTGCTGCTGTTGCTGCTGCTGCTCTGCTGCAGCAACTCGCAGCTGAGGCCCCTTCGGGAAGAGCAGCGCTTTAAACGACAAATCTGCTGTTGCTGCTGCTCGTCCTGCAGCTGCTGCGCTTCGCTGCTTCTGCTGCCCTGCTGCTGCTTTCCCTCCCGCTGCCGCAGGCGCTGCTCCTGTTGCTGCTGCTGCCGCTGGCTTGCTGCTAGCGGCTGCAGGAGCAGCAGGAGCAGCAGGAGCAGCAGGAAACGACGCGCTGCACACCTGCCACAGTTTGCCGGTCTTCTGCAGCCCTCGCGCAGCAGGTGCAGCAGCAGCAGAGGGAGCCCCTGCTGCTGCTGTGGTTCCTGCTGCTGCTGCTGGCTTCGCTTTACTCTCATCCCCCGCCTTCTCCGCTGCAGCAGCAGCGCCTCCTGTCTGCTGAGCTAGCTGTTGCTGGTGCGGTTCCTGTTGCTGCTGCTGCTGCTGCTGCTGCTGCTGGGTGTCCGCCGTGCTGACCTGACTCCTTCTCCAGCTCTGCGGCCTATGCTGCTGCTGCTGCTGCTGCTCTAGGTGCTCCTGCAGCATCCCTCGGTGGCGCCCCCTTAACGAACCCGGCAGCGGCAATACACCCCGAGGCAGCTGCTGCTTTAGCGGCATACCTGCTGCTGCTGGTGCTGCTGCTGTTGCTGCACCATCTTCAGACGGAGCAGCAGCAGCAGCAAGCCCTGCTGCAGAAGCACCATACTCCGTTTGCTGCTGCTGCTGCTGCTGACGAGCACCGCTGCGCCACTGCAGCTCTTCTCGGGGTGCAGCGGCAGCTCTGCTGCTGCTGAGATCATTCTGCTGCTGCTGCTGCTGCTGCTGCTGCTCATACAAAGGCCGCTGCCTGCGGGTAAATACCTCCTCTTGGCCTCTGCCCTGCTGCTGCTGCTGCTGCTGCTGCCCCTCATCCTGCTGCTGCTGCTGGCGGCGCTCGTCGTTGGTGTTGCGCCGACTCCGCCAGCTGGGGGCCCCATTAACTCCGTGCTGCTGCTGCTGCTGCTGCTGCTGCTGTTGCTGCGGTGGAGGAGGCAGCTGTGCTGCAGCGCCATCTGACGGTGGTTGCATTTGCCTCCAAGACTGCTCCTGCTGCTTGTGCTGCTGCTGCTGCTGCTGTTCTTTTGCTGCTGCATCAGTTGGCTGCTGCTGTTGCTGCTGAGGAGCAGCAGCAGCAGCAGCAGCACCAGCAGCAGCAAGACGAGCATCCAACTCCTGCAGCTTTTTCAGAGCTCTTTGCTTCATTTCTTTCTCCCTCTCTGCGTCCGACCTCAGCCCTTCTTCTGTTTGCAGCCGCAGCAACTCCCGCTGCTGCTGCTGCAGCACCTCCTGCTGCTGCTGCTGCTGCTGCTGCAGCGCCTCCTGCTGCTGTGCGCCCCGGCGGAGATGCTGTTGCTGCTGCTGCTGCTGTTGCTGCTGCTCCGCTGCTGCTGCTGCTGCTGCACTGAAAGGAGCAGCAACAAGAGGAGGGAAGCGAGCAGCATGCGCTCCATTAGGAGCAGCAGCCAGCAACCCGCTGCTGCTGCTGCTGCTGCTGCTGGGTCTGGCAGCAGCAGCAGCAGCAGCCATAGCCGACTGAAGTTCATGTAGCTGCTGCAGTCCAACCTTCTTGGGGGCCCCTTGAGGTGTAGTGAGGGGTGCTGCGGTGTCTCCTGCTGCAGCAGCAGCAGCAGCAGCAGGCTTTGCTGCTTTCGTTGGCTTCGGTCTCTTCGTCTTTTGTTTATCACGCTGCAGCTCGTTTCTAGCTCTCTCTGCTGCTACACTGAGATCAGGGTATGCTTCATCAGACAGAGCAGCAGCAGCAACAGCAGCAGCAGACCCCTCAACTCCTCCCACCATGCTGCTGCTGCTGCTGCCGTACCCATGCGCTGCAGACGACAAGTATCCCCCTGCTCTGTCGCCCGCTGCTGCTGCTGCTCCCGCTGCGCCACCTGCTGCTGCCGCTGCTGCTGCTGCTGTTGCTGCTGCTGCTGCTGCTGCTGCTTCCGATGCCCCACTCCTCCATGCAGAGCCTGAAGGCTTCCCTGTGCCAGCTAAAGTGTTTATAGCACGACCTCGAACGCTCACGCTTATGCCTGCAGCAAACCCTAAACCCTAAACCCTAAACCCTAAACCCTAGCCCTAAACCCTAAACCCTTTTTGTCTACATAGATGCAAACAACACGCACACGCTGATGCTGCTACTGCTACTGCTGCTACTGCTGCTGCTGATGCTGCTCTCCACAAACGCTACACATCGCGGCCCCCGTATAACCCCAACAAACCCTAAACCCTAAACCCTAAACCCTAAACCCTAAATCCTCACATTTTCTGTTGTTCTTTGCAATGAGCGTAGAG
>NW_013549996.1:0-12500 GCF_000499425.1 Eimeria acervulina | reverse complement strand
TGATGCAAACCCTAAACCCTAAACCCTAACGGGGATCTTGAACAGGCACAGGATAGAGTCAGAGCCTGCAGGGGGATTGAATATCTTCAGCTGTACGTACACCTGAAAATATATTTATTTGTTGTTTTGTAGATGAGGGTCTCGCATGTACAGCAACAAGAGTATAATTTCTATTAAAGCTGAAGAGACAGCTGGGAGTCAAGCAGAAATAAAAGAAATGTCTAAGCTGTTGGTGCAGACGGCAAAATGCAGGACAGGGGGTGCTTGTGTTTGCATGCAGAGGCCCCTAGCGATATTTGCTGCTCCGGCATGTGCTGCAACTTAATTCATTTTCTGCTGTCTCCCTACCCACTTGCTTTTGTGTCTTCTTGCTCTGAATGTTAGAAGAGGAGCTTATATCTGCTGCTTTTTAATAACTCTGTCTTTCAATCTTTCGTTGCGTTTGCTGCCTAAGACGCTCCTCGGAATATATTGAAGAGTTTCTTTATCCTACGCTCCTTCTCAGTGCGCTTATGCTGCTGTTGTTGTTGCTGCTGCTGCTGCTGTTACTGTTGCTGCTGCGTTGTCTGAGGCTTCTTATTGCTGCGACGCTGCAACAATTATGCATAAATTTGTTGCTCCATTTGGTGCTCCTTGAAGTAGGGGAGCAGGAGGTGATTCCAGGGCCTGAAGGAGACAAAAAAATATATCTGTCTGGCTATCTTCTACCTTTCGCAGCTTTCTTTCGTGTCTCTGCCCAGCATATTATGTATATATATTTATAGATATATATGCGTGTGTATATATATAGATATAATATCTATATATATGTTTATATGCAGATATATATAATATATATGATATATTTTAATCAATGAAGCAGTGAAAGCTCCTTCCTAACCCCCACCTTGAGATGTCTATTTCGCAAACAATGCATGCAAACTAGAAGTAATAATCATTCTACACGGGAAGCTGCTGCTGCTGCTGCTGCTGCTGCCCCGCAACAACTGTTAGTTGCTGCAGAGGCTGTTGTTGCAGCATTGAATTATCTTCTTTCGTTGGGGACAGATGTTGAGAGACAATTATTCTTTTTCGGAGACGCCACTGTTTGTTGTTTATATTGCAGCAGATTAAGTGAAGCCGCAGCAGGTAAGAAAGAAGTATTTAAAAAAAGAATGAAGGAGCATCGATCTTGGCAAAGAACTCAGATGAGATGCAATCAAATCAAAAGAAATAAGACAAGAGTTTTAAAGATACAGCTGATATTACTCCTACTCTCCGGGAGACTGCGGCACAGCAGCAGCAGCAGCAGCAGCAGCAGCAGAATGGGGCTGATGAGAAGGAGAGCCCTTCCCCTCTGGCTGGCAACTAAGCGCACTTTGCTGCAACTCCTGATGCAAATAGAGTATGTTCGCATGCGTAAAAAGCCCCATTTCACTTCGATGCATGCACCAGGCAACACTCAGCAGCTCCTTATCCCTCAGTAGGCCGCTTGCTCGCAGGTAAAGAAACATATATCAGCCAGGTCAAGACACAACATGCTGCAAAGCTGCAGGGATGGGTGGTAAGATCTATAGATGTGTGTTATATCCAGTGGGAGTCTCCAGGAAGAGGGAAGTCTTTCAGCACCAGAGGCGTGCTGTGCAACTGCTAAGTGAGAAGCAGTAATCTGTCGAACTAGAAGAGGCTTTGAACAGACAAACAATTAAAGCCGCATGCTAATTGCCCTGTTTCGGGGAAGGGGAACGGAATCATCAGGTAGGTGAGAAGCAGAGCTCTCTCTCTCTCTCTCTCTCTCTCTCTCTCTCTCTCTCTCTGTATATATATAGGTACGTGTGTGTGTATGTACGTAGGTCAGTATATATATATATATATATATATTTGTTTTTTTATGTTTGTTTATTTATTTACGCACAAACGCCAACGCTGTCCGCATGGCGTTTATGTTAATCAGCTCTCGAATGCCTGATCCAGATGAAGAAGAGATTGCAAGATCTCGATAGCGAAATAACTAATTAGCGGTTCTACCAGGAGAAAGAGTCTGCATTAACAATCAAATCTGCAGATACTGAGTACTTAGCTGTGTAGAAGTACACACCAACGGTGTAACGCCAATGCTGCTCTCGACTCTCTCTCGGGAGGCTCTTCTATCTGTTAAATATTTTGTTTCCCCAACACAACTCCACTTATCCTTGATAATTGTCTGCTGCTTTATTTTGACTCCCTGGATACTCCCGCAGCTGCAGTACACAGCAACTTAAACGATTAAGGTATTGCAACATAGATACAAGCAGATCTCTTGGGGTACCAGACGAAGCAACGACTGTGCTGATTATACACTCCAACAGACGCTTTGCACGAGTTGTAAAGAAATGCTTTTTAAGGCTACGGTGATGGCTTCACAACAATGTTGCTGGCAGACAGCTTCTCTTGCTGCTATTGGAGAGGGATCTGTCTCTACTTATCAACAATCTACAATAATAATAAAAGCTGCGAGCACTTGCAACAGCAAAATGTGATAGTATTAGAATTCATGAACAGCTATTGATGGATATCTCGAAGAACATGTTTAAATGTAGTTGCCTTCAGCAGAGGATGAGTCTGCTCTTACGGTGTCGCTGATTGATTTACAAAAATATGCGCCGTTCTTCCCTTTGAGTTTTGGTGCAGCAGAGAGATCTGTATAAAGATTAATTTATTATTACTACATTTAGAGTCTCCATAGATATTTCCAACTCATTATTACTTACAGAGACCTTCAACATTTGAAAGCACCTCCTCCTGATGCGCATTCAAGGATAATATAAATATTAAATATTAACGCGGCCACCACAAACAACCCGGAGACAGACAGTAAAACTGAGTGCAACAGCAGCATGCGTGTGCAGCACTTGCAACTCTACTATACCCTTCCCAACTAATTGATGATTGATTGATGACCCTCACTGTTTGTCATGACTTTCTAATGCAGTACTTCATCTCTTTACTCTCCTCTCTCTCTGCCTCTCTGTTTCTCTGTCTCTCTGTCTGTCTATCTGTCTCTCTCTGTCCCTGTCTCTGTCTCTGCCTCTGTCTCTGCCTCTCTCTCTGTCTCCGTCTCTGTCTCTTTATCTGTCTCTCTCTCTGTCTCTCTCTATGTCTCTCTCTCTCTCTCTCTCCTTGGGGTGTACACCGAAGCGCCTTTTTGTTTTGGCTAGACGTGGGGACTGTGCGGTGGCATTCGGCTGCCTGCGGGCTCAGCTGCAGATTTCTAAAGTAATGTTTGCAGAACCTCAAGGGTGTATAGGGAAGCACAGGAGGGCCGTCCACAACGTGAGGCATTTACCTTTAACTCAGGCGTTGGCTGTAAAGTTTTAGCGGATTCGCAAGCTCTTCAACAAGGAGCATAGAGTAATTTGTTGTTTATATTCAAACATTCATTCGCTGCAAGAAATATAATATATATAATATATAATATATAAAATAACATATAATGTTAACAATATATTATATAATATATATTATATATTATATATGTGTGGCTTCAAGGCCCCTCATTCTCCCCCTCGCCCTTTCAACTGCCAGCAGAAGATGCGTCCCCTTTCCCATCAACACACACCACATGCTGCAGCAGCAGCAGCAGCAGCAGCAGCATAAGCAACAAGATCAGCTGCAGCTGCAGCTAGCAGAGGACTACAAAAGGCTAAGTTAATGAACAATCTCGGAGCCCAATCTTTATCTCTTTGAGGTTTACAGCACAAACATAAAAAAAGAAGAATGCCCTCTCTGTACATTTCTTCTCTTTCTAATATACTGGGGAAGAGACTGTTATCATTTCTTAGAGATAGATCCAGTTTGTCTGCCTCCTTCACTTATAAAGATAATGCAATTAACAGCTATAAGTTGTTGAAGACGAAGTAAATCTAAAGACAAACATATTGCCCTACTGCCCCGAGTTGTGGGGTTCATAATCCTATTTGAAGAGTAGAGTGGAGGGCTTCTTAATGAATTATATTTTCTTTAATAATAATACTTTTAACTAAAATGTATTATTAAACAAAAAGTAATTCTGTAAGCTAAAGGCTAGGGAGACTCTTGTCGTTATTATGCAGTGGGGTGCTCAGCCATTGGCTACGTCTTTACTTGAGGCCTGATAATAATTAATTTTCTTTTAAAAAGACAAAAAATAACTTCTATTATCGACAGACATTTACAAAGACACATCAATGCTTTATCTTAGCTGCAAGCTGAGCCTCTATCAGAATAATGTTGAGGTCTACGCCTTTGTTCGTTTGTTTGTTTTGTTTGTTTTGTTTGCTTTTTTGTTTTGTCTGCCTATATTAGCCATTGATATATATATATATATATATATATTTATTTATTTATTTATGAATTGGGGAAGGTGAATTAAAGTAAATATAACAAAGATAAGAAGTTCTAAGAAGCAAATAATCTCTTAAAACTTCTTACCTTTGTTATGTTTAGTATATATATATATAAATATATATGTACATATATATATATATATGTAGATGTATATATAAGAGACAGATAATCTCCCCTTCAGTCTTCGAAGGCTCTGGAGGCAGCAGCTTAAATGCATAGGGGTTGGTGAGGCTGCAGCTGTTGCAGCAAGGCAGCAGCTAGTTGCTGCACATGCAGGTACAAGGAGACAGCAATGTTAATAAATAAATACAGACAACAGCAGCAACACCTTACACCCGAGGTAGAGCAGCAGCAAGGCCTAAGTGCTGCAGCAAAGAGACAGAGACAGCTAACTGCACCAAGGAGACAGAGACAGAGACAGAGACAGAGACAGCAGCACTTGTCTCCTCAATCTAAACATATCTTTTATTTATTATTGTACATTCAGTAAAACAAACCCAACAAACAAAACAAAGAAAAAATAATAAAGAGACAAGACACGCTCCGAACTACCACCATCAGCCCTGCCTCCCAGACTAACTAACTAAATAAATAAATAAATAAATTAATTAATTAATTAATTAAATATAAAAAAATAAATAAACGAATATGTTTAATTAATATTATTTCAGTACCTCTAGAGCCTTTGGGGGCCCCAGGGGGGCCCCCAGGGTGTAAGGGGCTTTGTGCGTCTTTGTTTGCTGCAATCTTCTTCATAAAAAGGAGAAGTTATTTGTTTATTAATTCATTTAAAAAGTTTTTCTTAAATTAATTTAATGTTTATTGCAGATATAGGGCCCAGGGGGCCCCCAGACCTACCCGAAGGAGCTGCATATACACCTCAAGCTACCCTTTGTTTTTATTGATGAAGCCACAGCTTCTTTTTTTACCTCGATGTTTTATTATTTCTGCATTTCTCTGTTTACTGGGGGGGGCGAGCGCCGCTGTAATCGGCAGCAGCTGCAGTAATAGCAGTGGTAGCAGCAGCAGCAGCAACAGCAGCAGCACCAGCAGCAGCCTGTGCTGCTGCTGGTCCAGGTCTGTATGTATTAGACACTCAGGGGCCCCCAGTAGAGCAGCAGCAGCAGCAGCAACAGCAGCAGCAGCACAAGCTGCTGCGTGGCTGCACACGAAGCCAGCCTCAAGCTTCAGTCGGCCTCATCGTGGAGTGCCCCTTTACGCAGCAGCAGCAGCAGCAAAAGCAGCAGCAGCAGCAAAAGCAACAGCAACAACTCACACCCCATCAGCAGCAGCAACAGCAACACCCCAGAAAGCGGCAGAACCACAGCCCCCACTCGAATCACCAGCAGCAGCAGCAACAGCAGCAGCAGCAACAGCATCAACAGCAGCAGCTGCAGCAGCAGCAGCAGCAGCAAGAGAAGAAGAAGCAACTACAGAAGCTTCAGAGTGGCAGGCGTTAGATATACCCTCTGAGCTCTCCTTCACCTTTTCAGGAGATGTGGAGGGGCCGCAGCTGCTGCTGGCTACGCAGTACCACCTAGAGCAGCAGCAGCAGCAGCAGCAGCAGCAGAAGCAGCAGAAGCTGCGTAAGAACTCAGCCCCGCAGCCTAATCCAGAGAATGAGGCAGCAATTGTAAAAGGGCGTCTACAGGCGGTGCGGAGGCGGACGCCGCCGCCGCCGCAGCAGCAGCAGCAGCAACAGCAGCAACAGCAGCAGCAGCAGCAGCAGCAGTTGATTGAAAGAGACATCTTAGAGGAGTTTGGTGTCTCCTCGTCTTTACTTCAAACACGTGCAGACAGACGAGAGCACAGTGCTGCTCGCCGCAGCCGCAACATGCACCCACACAAAGACAGCAGCAGCAGCAGCAGCAGCAGCAGCAGCAGCAGCAACAGCAGCAGCAATAGCAGCAGCAGCAGCAGCAGCGAGAACATAGATGACTTGCTTGAGCTGCTAAAGGGGACACCAACTCGGCAGCAGCGCCAGCGAGGAGCAGCAGGAGCAGCAGCAGCAGAGCGTCTGCTGCAGGCTTTCGGTCCTCTACACTCTTCGCTTCCCTTCTTAAACGAAGAAGAAGAAGCAGCAGCAGCAGCAGCAGCAAAACCAGCAGCAGCAACAGCAGCAGCAGCAGGAACGCCTCAGGAGGGCGACCTTGTTTCTGCTGAGGACCTCGCTGCAGTTGAAGCAGAAATAGAAACCCTCACAGGAGAAGCAGTGCAGCAGCAGCAGCAGCAGCAAGAGGTGGGGCCGGATATGGAGCTCCTCGGCTCAGTTTCGCTTTAAATATTTCATGAGTGCAAAGACAACAGCAGCAGCAGCAGCAGCAACTGCTGCAGCAATGGGGCTGCTGCTGCACGCAGCTGTAGCAAGTGCAGCAACTGCTGCTGCTGCTGCAGCTGCAGCAGCAGGAAAAGCAGCATTCTGATGGAGACCCACGTTTAAAAGTACAGACAAGCGTGAGGTGTAGAGACAGGTAGCAGCAGCAGCTGCTGCAGCAACAGCAGCTGCAGCTGCTGAAGCAGAGTGTAGTAGACATACACCCCATGAGCTGCACGTACACCTCAGGTTTAGGTTTTAGGGTTTAGGGTTTTAATATTAAATTTAGGGTTTCCGCTGCTGTATACTGCTGCACACCATACCAACCTACCTGCTGCTGCTGCTGCTGCACTGGCTGCTGCTGCTGCTGACTTTCACGCTGCAGCAAGTGCAGCAGCAGCAGCAAACCACTGTGACAGCTGGGGACAGCAGCAGCAAGAGCAGCAGCAATTGCTGCTACCGTGGGCCAATTGCAAGACACTGTCAGAAGATAGCAGCCACTGCTGCTGCAGCAACTGCTGCTGCTGCCGCAGATACCCTGTTTTTGCTGCCCCTGCACTGAGAAGGGCTTTGAGCTTCGAAAGGCCCCAGCTAGTTGCAGCTAGCTACAGCTAGCCACAACTAGCTACAGCTAGCTACAACGCCATCCGTAGCTAGCTGTAACTAGCTACAGCTAGCTACAGCTAGCCACAGCTAGCTACGGAGGTTGTTGTGGGTATCTGTAGGTACACTGCTACATTCACAGAAGCTTTAAAAAGGAGAGTAATAACCTTAGAGCAGAGCTTCATTTGCTGCTGTAGCAGGTGTTGCAGTTGCTGCTGCAGCTGCTGTTGTTGCTGCTGCTGTTGCTGCTGCTGGCTGCAGCAGCAGCACCTGCTGCTGGTCCTCTATATTATTCTCTACCCCACACGCCGCCAGCAAACAAAACGAAGAAGCAAATCGATGGATGCATGCAGAGAGGTCTTTAGGGATAAGGCTGAGTATACACCTCAACTCAGATTATATCTATTACCTTCTCTTCACTCGCTGTTCCCAGCAGCAGCAGGAACAGCAGCAGCAGCAGGAACAGCAGCAGCAGCAGCAACAGCAAGCAAGCGGGGACCCTTAATGGCTGCAGATATTCTATAAGAGCACTCTCATCCTTTTAATTTAAATAACTTATTTAATCAATTATAAAATAAAAACAATTCAAAGAAATATGAGAGGGGGCCCCTGGGGGGCCCCCGCTTCCAGCCCCAACTGTCTGCTGCAGCAGCAACATTTGCTGCAGCAGCAGCAGCGGCTGCTGCTGCTGCTGCTGCTGCAGCGCATTACAGCAATAATTTTAAATTATTATTTTGTATTATCTTCTGACCTCGATCTGCTGAAGCAACTAGACTGGCTGCTGCCATCACTGTTTGCTGCTGCTGCTGCTGCTGCTGCTGTTGCTAGGCGCTGTTCACACTGTGTCGGCAGCAACAGCAGCAAAAACAGCAGCACAAACGCAACAACAGCTGCATCAGCGGAAGCACGAGCAGCAGCAGCAGAAGCAGCAAGAACAACAGGTGCAACGGCAGCTGCAGCAGCTGCAGCAGCAGGAGCAGCAGCATCGGCAAAAGGAGAGACAGCAGCTGCAACAGCAGCAGCAGTGGGAGCAGCGCTGACGATCATAGCAACCACATCAGCAGAATAATCTGCAGCAACGACGCTGCCAACAAGGGCAGCAGCAGCAGCAGCAGCAGCAGCAGCAGCAGTCTCCGGTTGACAGTTCATCTGAGAGAAGATGGTTGGACCCCTCCCTAAAGCAGCAGCAGCAGCAACAGCAGCAACAGCAGCAGGAGCAACAGCAGCAGCAGCTGCAGCATGGGCAGCAGAAGCTCCATACTCCGCTGTTGGCAGCTTCAGTGCAGATTCAGCCATTTGCTCATGTCGCTCGTAGCAAGGGTTTAGGGTTTAGGGTTTAGTGTTTAGGGTTTAGGGTTTAGGGTTTAGGGTTTAGGGCTTGTTGTTTGTGTGTAGGCGACGTTAGCGGAGTCATTTCTGAACGACTTACAGGAGCTTGACGAGCCCGAGGAGGAGCAGCAGGAAGCAGCAGCAGCAGCAGCAGCAGCAGCAAACCCTGAAGATGATGAGGATGAGCCTATTGTTGATGCTGTTGCTGCATATTTTAAAGAAAGAAGCGGCGACAATACAGCTGCTGTTGTCTCAAGCCTCGCGCAGCAACCCAGATTCATACGCCTTCTAGAGGTATATACACCTGCTGCAGCAGCAGCAGCAGCTGCTGCTGCTGCTTCTGCTACTGCTGCTGATGGGGCTGCTTGTGCTGGTTCTGTTGTTGCTGCTGTTCCTGCTGCTGTTTTGTTAGGCTTTTGTGAGTGTTGCTGCTGCTGCTGGAGTGCGTGCAAGTTTCTACTTGGGTATTTGCTGCTGCTGTTGCAGCTTCCCTCATCTGTTCTCATTGCTGCTTCTGCTGCTGCTGCTGCCTCTGCTGCTGCTGCCTCTGCTGCTGCTGCTGCTGCTGCAGCAAGCGAGAGAGCTGACGCCTCAGGCTGCCGTTGCTAGCGGAGAGGAGTTAGCGTTGATAGAAGAGTGCAACCAGCTCGTCATCGATATAGACACAGAGTGAGACGTGCTGCTGCTGCTGCTGCTGTTGCTGCTGCTGCTGCTGTTGCTGCTTCTGCTTCTGCTTCTGCTGCTGCTGTTTGTGCTGTTGAGGCTGTTTCTGCTGTACGAGTAAATCCAGAGGTGCTGCTGTTGCTGCAGTAGCTGTAGCTGCTGCATATACTGTGTAACCTGCTGCTGTTGCTGCTGCTGCTGCTGTTGCTGCTGCAGTTGCTTCTGTTGCTGCTGCTTGCTTTGTCTTTTGCTGTTTATTTCCTTTGGAGCGTCTCTTTGCATACGAAAGAATAAACAAAATAAATAAAACAAAAATAAACAAACAAACAAATAAACAAATAAACAAACAAACAAATAAATATATATTATTGTCGTTGCTTGCTCTGCTGCAGCATCTTGGCTGTCTATCGGTTTATCTGCGACATTTACAGCATTAAGTTTCCCGAGCTGCAGTCGATAGTGCAGGCGCCTTTAGAATACATCGCCGTCGTGCAGCGAATTCAGAACCAGACCGTCAGCACACTCACTCTCTTGCTGCTGCTGCTGCTGCTGATGCTGCTGCTGCTGGTGATGCTGGTGATGCTGCTGCTGCTGGTGCTGCTGCTGCTGCTGCTGCTGGTGCTGGTGGTGGTGCTGCTGCTGGTCTTACTGCTGGTGGTGCTGATGCTTCTGTTGCTGCTATTGGTGCTGCTGCTGCTGCTGCTGCTGCTGCTGCTGCAGGATCTAACTCAAGTCGACTTATCAGATTTGCTTCCGTCTCCTACGATAATGGCGCTGACTGTTGCTGCTTCTCTCTCTATTTCAAGCGGCACTGGCGGCAACTCAAATAATGCAGGTTCGTCTTGCTGCTGCTGCTGTTGCTGCTGCTGCTGCTGTTGCTGCTGCTGTTGCTGCTGCTGGCGCGGAAGATGAGCGGGTTGATTGTCCCGCCTTTCTGCTGCTGCTGCTGCAGTTGCTGCTGCTGCTGCTGCTGCTGCTGTTAGTGGTGCTTTATTGATGCATGACGCACAGCAGCAAGCGTCAGAGCAGCATTTGCAGCAGCAGCAACAACAACAGCAGCTGCAGCAGCAGATATTGCAGTTGTTTTTGCGTTGCTTTTGCTGCTGCTCAGGGCGTCGTCTCCCTGAAGAAGATTTAGACAAGGCAATGGCAGCAGCAAAAGAGGCGCTGGCTCTCGCAGAGAAACGAAAGGAGGTCCGCGATGGTTTAGGGTTTAGGGTTTAGGGTTTAGGGTTTAGGGTTTAGGGTTTAGGGTTTGCCGCGTCGGTGTCCGATACCCAGTTTCCTGATCTAGGATTTAGGGTTTAGGGTTTAGGGTTTCGGGTTTTGGATTTCGGGTGCCTCTTTACAGATTTAGGGTTTAGGGTTTAGGGTTTAGGGTTTTAGGGCTTTAGACTTTATACTTTAGTCTTCAGACTTCAGACCTTAGATTTTAGACTTAAGGGTTTAGGGTTTAGACTTAAGGGTTTAGGGTTTAGGGTTTAGACTTAAGGGTTTAGGGTCAAGGGCTTAGGGTCAAGGGTTTAGGGTTTAGGGTTTAGGGTTTAGGGTTTAGGGTTTAGGGTTTGCGGATCAGGTGTTGCAATATTTGGAGAGTAGGATGATGCTGGTGGCTCCAAATGTCTCATCGCTGTTGGGCGCAGCGCTGACTGCGCGTTTGCTGACAAAAGTAGGGGGTTTAGAAACCCTAGCGAAGATGCCTGCACAAAATATCATGGTATCAACCCTAAACCCTAAACCCTAAACCCTGATTTATCCAACTAAACCCTAAACTCTGAAGCCTGATAAAGCAAATGAAACCCTAAACCCTAAGCCCTGATAAAGCAAATGAAACCCTAAACCCTAAACCCTGATAAAGCAAACAGAACCCTGAACTCTAATCTCCAAACCCTAAACCCTAAACCCTAAACCCCCGACGCTAAAAAAACCCTAGAACCCCATCTGTATGCCCTTTTTCCCTGAACTTAAAACCTTAACCCCAAAACCGTAAACCCTAAACCCTAAACCCTAGGATATTGGTGTGTGTTTCAGCTGGTTGGATCTCAAAAGCGAGGCAGCGTATCTCTTTCAACTCGAGGAGATGCAGCAGGGATATTCTCTTCGTTGTTATGTTCTTGCGATATTGTTTTATTGTCTCCTCCTGCATTTAGAAAGAGAGCTTTAAGATTGCTAGCTGGGAAGGTAGGGCTGGCAGCAAGAGTAGATGTGTACGGCAACAAGCCCGCTGCTGCTGCTGCTGCTGCTGCTGCTGCTGCTGCGGCTGCTGCGGGGGAGGCCGAAGCGGATGGAGGAGATGAAGAAGCTGCTGCTGCTGCTGCTGCTGCTGCTGCTAAAGAGTTGAACGACGGTTTAGGAGCAGCAGAAAATTCTAAGACCCCAGGAGAGCTCGGCAAAGCCCTGAGAGAAGGCATTGTTCAGGCTCTAATGAAGGTGCAAACCCTAAACCCTAAACCCTAAACCTTGATCTATGGGGGAAGAAGGATGCTGAAATATAACAAGTGTTTGCTGTATACATTGATTAAGGTTTTATATGCGGCTCTCACGCATTGTAGAGCAGCGCATTCAAAAGCCTAGGGTTTAGGGTTTAGGGTTTAGGGTTTAGGGTTTGAACTCAGGCCCAAGAACCCCCTCCTGCTCCAATGAAGAAGGCATTACCTATTCCTGAGGAGCGGTCTAAACCTAAAAGAGGCGGGAGGAGACACCGGAGACAAAAAGAGCAGCAAGAAGTGTCAGAAATTCAGAAGCAGTTAAATAGAATTAAGTTTGGGGAACGCGAAGACACTGTCGGCCTCAAGGGTAAATAAATATATATTAATAAATATATTAATAAATATATTAATTAATTAATAAATTAATTAATTAATTAATAATAAATAAATAATAAATAAACATCAACAAAGAGACAAATACACAAAGGTATAGACGTGCTGTTTATATATATATATATATATGTAACAGTATAGAGACGTATGTACAGTTATATATAAATATCTGCATGTTTATATATCTAACAGACAAATATATATATATATATATATATTTATATTTATATATATATTATATTTGTATTTATGAATATCTATACATGCATAATATGCATGCATACGATCTCAGTATGCATTGCTACATATATGTGTATATACAGGTGCACTTGCATACATTATATATATATTGTATATTTATTATATATTGTATATTTATTATATATTTGTATATGTATCTATATATATATATATATATATATATA
>NW_013549997.1:15700-45549 GCF_000499425.1 Eimeria acervulina | reverse complement strand
TTGATCCCATGGCCCAGGAAAAGCAACGGGAATATGCTGGACCGAGTCTGTAAGAGGAGGGCGTGTAGATTGTACCACTGGAGGTTTCCGCAGAGAGGGATTCGGTGCCGACCAGGTTCCATGGGAAGGGGCAGGATAAGGCCAGGAAGGTTGCGGAGGCAGTACCATCGCACCACTCCTCAGAGTAGTGTGTTGCTCAAGATGTTGGAGGGCCGAGCTAAGCACCGCGATGCCCTCGGAAAGCTGGTCGCTCGGAAGATGCTGTTCACGTTGGAGGTGTTGTACGCCCTGCTGTTGCCGCTGCTGCAGCTGCTGGCGCTGCTGTTCCAGGTGCTGTTCTAGCTGCGGACGAGCGGATTCGATGCTATGTCGGAGCAACGTTGAGAGCTCTTGGAATCGTTGCTTAAGTTTTTCCATCTCCTCTTCAAGTGAGGCCTTCAGGACAACGGAATAACCTCTGTAATGCATCTCCATAACAAGAAAAGAATTAAGCGTGGCTTGCGCCCTACGCACCCAGGAAGTCGCAGCGGCGTCTGCTCTTAGTCGTGCTTTTCCCACTCCTCTGGTGCAAGAGAGAACTTTAAGGACACGTTCGATTAATATGTCGGGGATCGGCATCGAGCTCCCTACCCACGGCTGCAGCTGTTCTAGAGCGTGTCTACACTGAAAAATTCTATATGCCGAGATGCGTGCCTCCACATCCAGGTGCTTCGGGCTCGATTCCCCCGGGGGGGTTCTAAATTTTTCCAAAAGCTTCAGCACCTTTTTTGCTCGGCGTGCAGCATTTGAGCTCTGGCCACCAGCTTCTAGTTGCTCCACAGCACGCTTCCCCTCGCGCAAAATGTAATCCATTGTCTGCTGCCGCTCCAACTCCACTGCGGGAGTCGTGGCTATCTGAGGCTTTTTTTGGGCTCATTGTAATGCCACTACATCCGGGTGCATAGCGCCCCAGGGGCTCGGGCTGGTGCTGAGAGGAGGCGGGCTGAAATGCGCTACAGCGAGCCTTGCTGGGAAGATTGCATGGCAACTGCACATGCAAGCATAACGAAGCCCCGGTTACTGCATGCACTAACTAGCACAGAGGTGCTAAAGACTCACGCAACCCTCGATAACGTGCCTTGACGCAAGTAAGGAATCGCTGTGCAGAGGGGACCATGCATCCTCTCGGCTGGGCACTGAGACATACTAATTAGTTTTCTGTGAACTCTACCTGTCTGTGCAAGTATCTCTAGCACGTGATCTACCTCCAGTTCTTCCATCTCGCACTGAAGTTGTTGCCTTGTTGTGGGAAGAATGCTGGATTTTTTTGACTCCCTGGACCGCATTGCAAAACAGCATTAATTCAATTATTGGGCTTCCACGTCGTGGGCAAGTGGATGGTGCAAGCGAATGCGCTAACCTGAGAACGAGCAGCAAAATCCCCCACCCAATGCATAGCAATATTCTCCGTGTCCTCAGCCTCTAGCGTTCTTCACAGAGAGTGCTGATACACCAATTTCCATTCGCCAATGGTGAAATCGACTGCCAAACACCGTTCGTCTTACCTGCTTGCCCGTCCTTCTTGCGTTTTCTGTATGCATCCCAACGTTGCTGCAAACGCAGTATGAAAGCCGGCGTTTGCGGGCGGGGCTGCACTCCAGCTGCCAGGCATAGCGTCGGGGCATACAAAGGAAGCCGGAGGCAAATGGATCGAGAAATCGACTTTTGTATTACAAACGCGTTCCTCACAACGATGGAGCTCAAGCCATGACGATAAACCAGTCATGCACAGTAATAGCCAGAGCTTTTGGATTCAACTCCCGCCAAGCAGTTGACCCTTCCCGTCCCTTCTTGTGGGTGGAAGCCTTGCCGAGCATCGTTTATATGAAGCTTTATGTGTATCTCTCCTTGGACTAAGGCTTGCTGTGGACGGTCACTTAAGTGTGTTACAACTGCCTACAGTGTTAGTGCATGTAGCAAGTGGGGCGTGTGCGCTTGCTTGTTTGTTTAAGGTGCTACAAAGCGCGCAGACAGCCGATATAACAAGTCCTCGATATTTCACGAGGACAGTCGATAGTTGCTATGTAGTCAAAATACTAAACGTAACGCTTTCTAAAGAGCAACTTGTCCCTCTCCACGAACTCAGGCAAGCTTGGTACGGCTGCCCAACGAACGGCCTGGGGATGGTTCGGAAGGGAGCCAGCCTGCTGTGGGCTGCTTTGCACTTCACTGCCGGCCTGCTGTTCTCCTCACAGCCTGCTACAGTTAATGCAGCAAGGCATCCGCACGTTCAAACACTTCCAAGGCTTTTTTGCTGCATGACTGTCGAAGGCCGCCAACTCTTGGCCCTCGACAGACAGCGTGCAAACACTTTGAGATACACGCACCAGCTCCTAAAGTGCCTTGGCACCGCACGTGAGCTTCGCTGCTTCAAGAAACGATTATTTTAAGTATTGTGACCGATGGTACCCGGATCGAGGACTCCCCACACAACACTCCACAATCGGCAAACATACCCGTAATCACGAAGTCTAGAGGGGGCATAAGTCAATTACCTTGATATAGAACGTTTGATCCATATAAAAGAATGCTTTCCTCTCTGCGCCTTTCACACTAGTTAGGAATCAGTTTGGCGATTGGTAACACAGTGCAACTTGTGCGGTGTATTGAAGACTCAGCGTTCTACTTCCCTCCCGATGACGTCCCTAATGCTGAAAATTTATGCCTTTTTCCATTTCGACGTTAATTCTGGCTTTTTATGAACTTGGGAGAGTAAAACATCACGATCGCCGATACAGGGCCCCCACCTGGGGCTGGCAGCGGCGCATGCAGCAGAAGGGTTCAGCTGAGTAGCCGGGGCCCCCGCTTGAGGGGCCCCCTGATTTTTGTACAAATGCTGGAAAAAGGTTTCTTTTGGGAATAAGATTGTTTTGCTTCATAGGAGGTGTACGTACACCCCACCTTTGCTGCGGGCGGCCCCTAACTTCCCGCGTCTCCTTGCGCGGCCCTCCTTGCTTTCTTTGTCTTTCCTTCCCCCTTATATGCGATAAACCAATAAACTACCAACACAGGAGATAGCCGTGCAGTGTATATACACATTACGGTATCTTTAGCTTCGCTTTTATTTTCGTCGCCATTGATGAGCGCACGTCAGGTGCTGTAGTAGGGGGCGCCAAACCCCATACGCCGCACCCGAATGCTAAGCGGCTATTGGCTTTCATTCTCACATTCATGATTCTTGGTGGCTACGGTTCTCGCCAGTGCCACAGGCCTTAGACGTATATCGCTAACGTTAAACCTCAAACCCTAAACCCCAAACCCTATCAGTCCGAAGTAGGCGATAGCCACCTGATAACCGTAGGGTGTAGGGTTAAGGGATTAAGGTTTACGGTTAAGGTTTTTCCGGGCGAGATGGGAGTGGAGCAGTGGACAACAAGTCGTGCAGTGCAGCCATGAGAACCCTCGAAGAGTGAGCGGAGCCAATACCAAGCGAGCCTAAACCCCAAACCTGAAGCCCTAAACCGTCACATTGCTTGCTTCAAAGGCCGAGTTTCCCGTACCTCTTGTTGTTGTTTACAGCTGAGGGGTTAGGTTCAGGGTTTAGGCTGTGAAGCGCAGAGCTACGGTCTGGGTTTTAGTGTTTAGGGTTTAGGATGTATGATTTTGTACAGGCTGCACTGCCACACTGTGGCGGAATTGAGTGCCGCCTGCCGCGCTTTGGGTCTCCCGGTGAAGGGCCTGAAGAAGGATCTCGTCAGCCGACTGATGGCTTTTGAAAAGTAGACAAACCCTAAACCCCAAAACCTAAATTCTCAACCCCCGACACGGCTATGTACACTCAGCCGGAGGTTCCGTGCTTATTGACTTCCAGAAATTAGGCTTTCGTGGTTGGGAGGAAAGGTGTTGCACCTCCTCCTGCAAACCATTCTCCCTTGTGAATTCACAGCACCCCTACTCCCTTAACACTATCTCCTTTCGCGGCTTTGCTGCAGAACCCGAGGGCCTCTGCCACCTGAAGTACTCCACAGGCGGCCACTCCAAAGACAACGACATCCGCAGCCTCCACTGCGGCAGCAGCAGCAGCAGCAGCATGTGAGCCCCCGCCAGGTGTACATACAGCCCGGCGGACCCATGGAAGAGCCTTCCGCTGCTAATTATCATCAGAGGGCAAAGCACCACTTTCTTCAGTATCAGCAGCACCAACAGCTCTTGTTGCAGCAGCACCAGCATCTGCAACATCAACACCTACAGCAGCATCAGAATGTGCAGCAGGAACAGCGACATGGAGGGGTCCTTCCACCTAGCCAACCAGCTAGCCAGGCAGCTAGCCAGGCAGCCACCCGGCACTACTCAGGGCCCCAGAGACCCCGGAATGCCTTGGCTTCTTCACACACCCGTAAGATACAGGAGCAGCAGCAGTAGCAGCGGCAGTTGCAGAAGTAGCAACACCAGCAGGAATTAACTGGATCATGGCTAGTGCGTGGGTTGACCTCAGGCGGCGCTTGTGCTACAGGGAAGGAGTGCATTTGCGGAGACCGACTGTCTCCTCAGCAGCAGCAGCAGCTGCTGCAGCAGCAGCAGCCGCTGATAGGCTGTGCTGTCTGCGGCGCTCGCTGCGTGAGTTTTTGCTTCGGTTTTTTGTGCCGTTTTATTAATATACTTTGTCGTCATCTAATTACCTGTTGATGGCGGGGGGAGGGCTGGGGATGGGGCCGTCTCTGCGTACGTTTGCGTTGGTCGTGGGGTGTTCGTTTGAGGCGCGGATTGAGGGCTGTTTAGATGCTTGTTCTTTGTTGAAGAATCAACGGGACTCAACCAACAAAGAGGTGTCTGCGCTGCTGCTGATGCTGCTGCGCTGCATGTTGTTGCAGCATCGCGTATGCTACGGCCTTTCGGAGGACAGAAACCCGGCGGACTTCATTTGTGGGGCTTGTCATTTGAAGTTGATGGACCCGTTTTACCCGCCGGTGAGTTAAGGTGTGCTTACGGCTAAAGGGCTTTGTCAGTGTGCTTGTTGCAGTCGTATTGCTGCGTTCGTTCATCAGGACGGAATGAAAAGATGTGCGAGATTGTGTGTGGTTCGGCTGTACGGACAGGCGCAGGTTTTCGCGCTGTCTCCTCTAGAAGATTCGTTGGCTGTCTCGCTAGACGCCACAGATATCAAAGGCTGGAGGGCTCAGGGAAAGGAAATCGTTATCCGCTGCTGCCAGGCCCAAACCCCAAAACACATACAAACGTGGCCGCGCACCGTCGAGGTCTTTGTCAACGGTCGTGTGCGTACAACACAAATCCTAAACCCTACCCTGAACCACCGGCGCCAGCGAATACCCACTTCCTAAACGGGCAACGCCCTCCCTCACTAACTCGGCGTCTGCTCAGCTGCTGCAGCAGGTACATGCTGCTGTTCTTTTGCTGCTCATTTTCTCCTGCTGTGCTCCTCTGGCTGCATCGGCTGCTGCAGCTGGAAGAGAGCGTCGCTGCGCCATCCTGGGAACACAAGAGGCGAGACACGCCAATTGTAGTACGGCCTAAACTCTAAACCCTTAACCCTAAGTGCTAGCGCGTTTTGTAGAGGTGTGCGAGTGACGGTGCGTAGGGAGGGGTTGGGATTTGGGCTTTGTGGTTTAATGCTTGGGGTTTGGGGTTTGTATTGGGTGCGCTGCAGATAACGCAGTACTTGAGAAGTGGGCTTAACCAAGTTGAGGTAAAAACAACGAACTTTACGCCCGATCCCAAGTTGTTTTTCATTGCCCTTCTCTTGGTGGACACCAAAACGCCAGAGGCCTTGGAGGTGCCGCAGACCCTAAGCCCTGAACATTAAACAATAATGTTTCAGAACCTAAGCCCTAAACTGTAGACCCCATTGCTTTAGCCTAGGTGCCCCAGTCCCTACACTCTAGGTTTTTGGTGTGGGCATTCTAATCGCTAGGCCCTGTTTCTGGAGAATAAGCCTACAACACATACACTACAGAGGCTAGTCTCTGCGTCTACTCGTGGATAGCTGCAGCTCTGCCAACGTGCCAAGTCCTATACCGTAAACTGTAGCCCAGCAGCGATTGCAGGGGGAGGTGCTGTTTGTCTTTGTTTTGTCTTCTAGTTCGATGGTTTTCCTGCGTATTGTGCGCGTAGGCCTCTGTTGTCCAACAACACACCCTTCCTCTAGATGCGGCGAAAGAGCGCGTGCAGCGGCTGCTACAGGGACAGCAGCAAAAGCAGGAACAGCAGCAGAAGCAGGAGCAGAAGCAGCAGGAGGACGTAGACAGCGACGAAGAAGTGCAGTGCCTCGAGGTGGGGAGGAGGCTGAAACTGACCTGCCCCGTTACCTTCACCAGGTAAACCCTGAACTCCTAACCTGGAAAACCCTTGAACCGTCGATGCTAGTTAGCCAGTTTTTTCGCACATTCGCAGAAATCCTGAATCCTAGTCGGCGCCGTCTAGCCCTGAACCCTCTGCGTCGGCTGAGGCGCCTTGAATGCGGTTCGCTTTTGTGGTTGCTGAGGATTTGTTTTTTTGCGCGGTCAGCGTGTGCGTTGGTCGTTTTGAAGGATTGAAATCCCATGCCGAGGTCGCTTTTGCCTCCATCTTCAGTGCTATGATCTAAGCGGATATCTGTTGGTCTCTCGAAGCACCAAGGCGTTCAACAGCCGCTGGAGATGCCCCCAGTGCCACCTAACGGTCCTCCCCTCTGACTTGCAGGTCGACGGCTTTTTTCAGCTACTTCTGGCGCAAACCAAAGAAGAAGACATCGAAGTGGAGCTCCAGGCGGTTAGTTAAACCGTGGGGTCTAGGACATAGGGTTTAGAGGATAGACTATAGGTAGTCTATACTCTAGGGTTCACGGTATAAGGGCAAAGGTCGGAGCCTGCGGTTTAGGGTTTAGAGTTTAGGGATTGTCTCGGCTTGGCGTGCTTTTGCTTGTCGTGTGGCCCGTCTTTTTCCCGTTGTGGCTGTTTTTCTCGTCTTGTGTCATGCAGTCACGCGCAGGGTACACTTGAGGATTTAGGATTGAGCAAGGCATGCCTGAACGGACAAAACGACAAACGGACTCTGTTTTGTGCTGCGCGTTGCTTCAGGATTTGTCTTTTAGGGTTTTATCTGATGAAGAACTGAAGGCGGAGTCAAAGAGAGCGGAACAGCAGAGGCAACTCGCGGCCGAGGCTCTCCTCAAGCCCAAGGGAGAGGTCGGGCTATAGGGTTTAGGGCTTAGGGCTTACGGTTTATGGCTGTGGGTTTAGGGTCTTTTATGGCGGGTAGGCCCTTCTTGTGCTTCGTTGGGATGCAGGAGGCGGAAGCAACTGGGAAAGTGGGATTTGAAGTCGTCGACATGCGTCGGTCCCTCCCTAAACCCTATACCCTTTACCTGTGCCCCTGGGCTGTGTAGGCCAGTGATGCCTTGCGTGCCTTTATGTCTGCTCTGTAGAAGAACGCATTTGATAGCAAGCACAATCCTTTTTGCTGTTGTCTCCTTTGCGTCCGTCTTGTGCGTCTAATGCAGTCAGCGACAGCGAAGCCGAAGACGCACCAGCCGCCGCAGCAGCTGCAGGATCGGCAGCAGCAGCTGCAGCATCGGGAGAGGCTGCTGCACCATGCCAGGATTCCGCTGGCGCTCCTCGCGAAGTCGCTGCTGCAGGGTTTCCACGGAGGCCCCCTGCTGCTTCCGGTAGCAGCAGTAGCAACAGCAGCAGTGGAGCGTCAGACGAGGAAGGTGAGCTTAGCGGGAGCAGCAAGGTTTGCTGCTGTTGCTTGGTCTTTTGGTTACTTTGAGTGCTGAAGGCAGCAGCGCTTTGGTCCTGCTCTACGTTAATGGGCTAGGGTTTGGGGTGTAGGGTCGAGGGTTTAGGGTTTGGGGTTGCTTTTCAGAAGACGGGCCTCTTACAAAGAGGCAGCGGCGTTTGGATCCTTCTCCGGGAAGTGCCAGCAACCAGCAGAGGGAAGTTTTTTGTCTGTCAGACTCATCCGATGATGAGCAGTCGCACCAGCAGCAACAGAGTGGAGCCAGTACTTCTGCTAGTAACGGCCCCACGGGCGACAGGGAGCGTCATACTTCAAATGAGCAACTACAGTCGTCGCAGCATTCTCAGCAGCAGCAGCAGCACCCATCGCAGTCTCAGCTGCTGCCGGAGTCCCAGCAACAGCCAACGCAGTGTCAGCAGCAGCTGCAGCAGGCAACGCAGTCGCAGCAGCAGCAGCTGCAGCATCAGAAGTCTGACGGTGGTGGAGGGGAGGTTAATGCTCCAATTGCATTGGATTCAGACACCGATGAGGAGGAGAAGCAACGGCAGAAGCCATCGCAACAGCAGCAACAGTGGCAGCGGTCCTCTCAACAGCAGCCACCGCAACAACAGCCAACGCAGCTGCAGCCATCGCAGCAGCAGCAGCCGCAGCAGGCGTTGTTTCCAAAGGCCCCTCGTGAGGACGGGGCTGCCCAGAGGGCATCTGAGAGTCTCAGTGACGCTGTTGCTGCCCGTGAAGGGACTTCCGCACAGCATGCAACCAGCAGCAGCAGCTGCAGTGATAGCGGCGGTAGCAGCACGGGTTCTCAAGGCAGCAATAGCAGTAGTAGCAGCAACAGCAGCAAAGGTCGGGGCGGTGGTGACTCAAGTATGTGTGCACCTGCCCTCGCTTCAAGCGGTGCTGTTGCTTCCGGTGCCCTAAGCAACAGTAGCCGCAGTAGCAGCCGCAGTAGCGGGGAGACGGCACAAGATATGCCCTTGGGCTTCGCATCAGAGGCAGCAGCCCTTCTAGAAGAAATAGATTGGTCAGCTGATGGGGTTAAGCCAGACGCAGGGCAATCCCATGCAGCATCAACACCTGCAGTTGCAGCAGAGTCTGCTGCTGCTGCTGCGGCTGCAGCTGTTCCTCCAGCTGCAACTGTTGGTGCAGCTCCTACGGCAGATGACGCTGCCCCGCTGAAGAAGGCTGGTGCAGGAGCAGCAGCAATGCCAGCAAACTACACCCAGGCAGATCAGGGAGGGAATGAATCGCAGGCAGCAACGGCAGAGGGTAGCTCACAGTTACAGGAGGAGCAGCAGATGCAAAAGCAGCAACAGCAGCAGCTGCTGCAGCAACAGCAGCAGCAGCAACAGCTGCAGTACCACCAGCAGCAACAGCAACAACAGCCCTTTATCACTGAACAGGGGCTTTTGGCGCTGCAGCAGAGATGCCAGCAGGAAATCTTGCTGCGGCAGCGGGAGGCCCTTCTTCGACAGCAGCAGCAGCAACACAAGCTACAGCTGGAACATCAACAGGGTCAGCTACTGCTGCTGCAGCAGAACAGTTTCTCGGCGTTGCAGCGGCATCGGCTTCTGCTGCAGCAACAGCAGCAGCAACAGCAAACAGCAGTTCAGTCCATCGGCGCTCCATGGTTTCTAAACACCCTAGTGCCCGGGGCAGCAGACAACAGCAGCCCTGCTACTCCCCGTTCGTGGCATGGTGGGGCGCAGCAGCCACAGGTGCAGCAGCAGCAGATTCCACAGCAACAACAGTTGCCGCAGCAGCAGGAGGTGCCCGCACAGCCGCAGCTGCAGCAACAACAGCAGCAGCAGGTGCCACACCACATACAACTGGCAGCACGGCTGCCGCAGCTCTTCAACATGCGGAATATTCCGAGTTCAGCTCAGGCGACCGTGCGACATCTGCTCACCACAGCTCAAGGACAGGCAGAAGAGTTCGCCAGACAGCAGCAGCAGCAGCAGCAGCAGCAGCAGCACCGCAGCCTCCAAAATTAGAGCTGACGGAGGCATGAAACCATGAGGGAATCTTACGGCAGCAGCAGCAACATTTGTTCTCGCTACTCCATTGGTAGCTGCAGCGAATGCGGTTATTTTGGGATAGCTGCACGAAGGCGACAGCTGCTGCTCCTCCTGAGCAGCAGCTGCTTAAGTGTAGTTAGAGCTGCAAAGCTGCAGCAACGGAGGTTATCTTTGGAGAGAGAAGCTTTGCTGTTTCCTGCTTTTGAGGTCTCTATGAGCCTTCGCCATAACACTTCATGCATGCTCCAGGCGTAAGAGAAAGCGCTGGGGTGCGTGCTTGAGTAGGGGCTCAAGTGTAAGTAGAGGAAGCAAAAGCCACCGACTGTAACTGTTTAAGGTTTATGCCCCCCTGACGTAGAAACAATTCTATTGGTGACTAGGTTCGAGTAGTGATCGTGACACCCGAGACATTGCTGAGCGTCTTCCATTTTGGAGGTGCTGCTGAACCTGTTCATGTGGGCGGGAGCATGACTGATGCTCAGTCCGCTTTGTGCGGAATTCACAAACTGTAAACGAGAAAACGCCTTAAGAGTGTAGGGTTCACAGATTAGGTTTGTTTGTCCTCTGAAATGCGTACCGAACGCCTGGGTTCGCCAGTGGGCAGGGTTGGCACAGGGCTCAGCCGGTCTTGACGAATAACTTTCCTTACTCTACAATACAAATTATGCGACGGAACGTCTCCAAATCGCAAGTTATTTCGAAGAGAAAACCACACATCCGGTGGTTAGGAAGACTTTCCCCTGTGAACATGTAGGGAGGGCAGGGGGTAGGCCACTCTCTAGAGAAAGGGAACGCCCGAAGAAAAATGATATTGACAGCAAAAAGAAAGGAGAAGAGACGAAATGAGAATCAATGCACTGAAGGTGCGCTCTCCCCCCCTTGTAGGCCGCTGGTCGCCGTTCGACCGCTTCCGGCGAGAACGAGCAGGTTTCACCAGTGTGTGGTGTCTGCGAGGGCATTCCATGGGCAGGCATGACCAAATGAACCAAATTAGAACTTACTAATTTAGATGTGAACTTGCTTTCTAATTGGTAAAGCCCCAGTCATCGGGAGACGGCCGAGACAAGCCAACAGCTGCATGCTGAGAAGAGCAGGATGGCGGGAGGGCACGACGGCGAAGAACTGTGCGTGGCTGACTTTGAATATATCACTTTCTTCCGTTGTAACATTCAACCTTGAGTTTTTAGTTGCATGAATCTTGTTTAAAATGCGTCCACGAAATTATTGACTGCCTCAGTTGACGGACTTTTGCGCTGAACTTGCGCCGCTCCTTCGGAGCGCCGTTTCCTCCATTGGCCTTCTCGCTTCTCGCGACGCGTGTGCGTTTCGCCTTCGTGTAAAATATCAAACGAAGATCTTTAAGAGGCTTTTTGGAAGGCTTATTGCTGGCTGCTGGCTGCCTCGGGTGGCGACGCTGCGGGCGCTGGATTCGCCTCTGCAGCTTGTGTCGCACTGCTGTTCTCCCGCCGCTTTTTCCCACACCTTTTGCTGCTCAGTTTAATTCAAGCATTGTTTTAGTTGCATAGAGGGGGAGGAGGGAGTACAAACTCCTTTGAAACCCTCATTCTGTGAAATGGGCTATTCCCACTGGCGGATTCCGTGCCAATTGAAACCACTGTCCGCAGTAGCTATGAATATTTAAATAATTAGTTATTTGAACTTTCGTGACAACTATAAGCATTATCTGGGGCAGGTCTTGCGTTTATGCCTTTATAACCTGTCTTTTTCTCTGAATCTGCACACGAACCGCCGCGGCTGCACGATGCGACAGGCTGACTCATTTGCCTCCATTCATGATGACCACCATGGTAGCGCAGGTAATTACAACGGATTTGTTTGGTGGCGCCGGTGGTTTTCCAGCAAAAAGGACAGGAAGGAGCGCCCAGAGGTCGCGAATCTGAACCATCCAGGGGGGTCGGGAGGCGTGGAGATGAAGCAGCAACGAAGGAAAAACGAGGCGGACAGTGCTACGATCTCCATTGAGTACGGGCTTTTTAAATTTGCCTTGCTGGTTTTTGCTGATAATCGCAGGATTTAGGATGTTTTGCAGCAGTAATTCAGCCATCGAATTTCCGGTGTATGTCCGGGCCTAAAACCTCCTCACTTCCCGTGGTTTTCAGTGCACATGCGGATTAATGCAGATATTACGGCCTAAAGAGCGCTAAAATACATATTGCAGGCACAAGGATTGGGATATGGTTTGTTTTTTCCGCAGTTGTCGCGTGGCACAGACTTCCGCTGAAAGCCCTACCCAGCGAAAGACGATGACCGAGGATGACATCCATCGTGTACGCTCGACTGGTATTGCTCGTTTTGGTATCTCCAGAAAAACTTCACTTCTGCATAGTTTCCTTTTAGAATAGTCGTCTGCTGCAGCTGCAGCAGCAGTCGTGTTGATTCAAGTATCTGCGCTGCCCTTCGTTGCTCTGAACCGGCGTGTCCTGGTGTCGTGTGCCTCTTTTAGGATTTTTCGAGTCCGGAGGAGAAAAACAGCCCTCTTAGACGGCTTTGGGGAAAGGCCCGCCGTTTCTCTATTATCGGATGCATTCTATCTGTCGTTCCGCTACAAGGAGTGCTGCGGACGTATAAATGGAGTTATCTGCTGCCGGATGTTTTTGCAGGAATATCAGAAGGTGCGCTTTCTACATTGAGGCGTAAAGACGTGGGGGCGCTGTAGTGAGGAGGCGGTGGAGGGCCGATGCCGGATATTGCGCGAACCACCTGCTCATGATTATCCTATCTTTTTGTCTCTAGCAGCAGCTGTTTTTGTTTGTGGCAGGTGCTGTCTTTGTAGCAGCTGCCGCTTCTGTGTTAACGCTGCGCTATTTGAATCTATCTGTGCGAGGACTGGGGGGTTTGTGCAAGTAAGGGTTTTTGTGGTTGTGTTGTTGGCGTTTCGTCGTGTCTCTTTAGGAGTGATGGCGATACCGCAGGGGATGTCTTACGCGATGTTAGCGCGTCTGCCCCCGCAGATGGGGTTGTATGTGAATTTCGTGTATCCTCTGGTGTACATGGTGTTTGGGACTGGCCGGCATGTGGCTGTTGGGGTTTCTGCAATTGAAGATCTTTTGCTGGGGGAGTCAGTGACGCGCATAATAGGTGAGAGGGAGCGGTTGGAGGACATCGCTTTGGCTCGGGCGTTGGCTGTGGACTCGAAGACATCGGCGGAAGCGCGTGCGGTGTTAGAGGAGACAGCAGATTTGAATGCATCTTTGCTGCACGACAACAGGATGGCGATATCTGTGGGCATGTCTGTCTGCGTGGGTCTTGTGTTTCTCCTGATGCGGATCCTACAAGCCGGGCTGCTTGCAGATCTCCTGGCAGTCCCGGTTCTCTCCGGCTTCTCTACCGCCAGCGCCTTCCTCATCGGCACCTCGCAGCTTAAACATGCCCTGGGCCTCAGCATTCCTGCTGCGGTAGAGGACGCTGACTTCAAGTTGCTGAGGTAGAGAGACAGACGGCAACGGTGGAGGGTTTCGCAGCTCTAGCGTCCTGGCAGTGCACCGCCCGCTGGGTGCGGCTGTCAGGGTTTAGAATGCTGATGAATGGCGTGCGTGCGTGCGGTGCGCAGACAGTGGTGGTACTGCGCCACCCATATTCAAGAAGCTAATTGGGTTTCCGTCGGCATTTGCGTGGCTTCCCTCTGCATCCTCGCTGTCTGCAAAGTGCTGAACAAGCGGTATGTGCAGTACCCCTCCCCTAGCAGCACCTAAAGCTCATATGCCGGGCTTTTGTCTGCGGCGCCCCCGTTGCCTGCTGACAGCAGCTGGCAGGGCGTGGCTGGCTCTCGTGCGCATGCTGCTGCAGCTGAGGCTGCTGTGCAGCGGCAGTCTCCGTGGCTTAGGTGTATGTCCACCTCCTGCAGGTACTTCAAGTGCATTCCTTTGCCGGCCCCGCTGCTAGTAGTTATTATTTTCACGGCTTTGTCTGCTGGACTGGGCTTGGAGGCGTCGGCGGGGGTGAAAGTAATAGGGACCATCCCTAGAGGCTTTCCCTCTCCTGCTCTCCCCCGGTTTTCGACATCGTTTGCTGTTATCAGTGAGCTGTTATGTTTCAATGTTTTCAGTGTTGGATCTGCTATATCTGCCCACTTGCGTGCACACTGAGACCCACACTGAGTCCTATGTGTACGTACATATATATATATATATATATACATATATATTATATATATAGGCAGTTCAGACCAGCCAGGGTATTGCTGATGAGTTGTGCAGATTGGTTTTTATGGGTTCCTTGGTTTGCTGCAGGTGTTCTGGTTTGGTGTGTGCAGCTGAGGGCGGCGACCCTGTGGTGGTGCAACGGAATGTTTGCTTGATGATGCTACGGGAGGCATTAGCTTTAACTGCTATGTTTTTCGTCATTCACATTTCTATTGCCAAGACAATCACCCAGCAGAAGAAGGTGAAGCGTGGCTTAAGCTGTACACACACCTCATTGCATTAGGACCTCCAAAGTTAAGTTAGAGAGATTAATTATGTAGGAAGGAGAGATCGAAAACATAGACGGAACGGAAGCTGCGAGTTTGCTGTGTATGTGCGGTGTGTGGCTCGTGCTGCACGTGCGGAGGTTGTGTGCATTGCATGGTACACAAGGGTATAAATATATATTATGCTTGTGCTTGTGTTCGTATATATGTATGTATGTATTATGTTTTCATGCATGCATGCATGCACTTTTTTTATCACGGGGGGGAGGGCCTGAGCATGTGTACTTCTCGCTTATTTGTGTTTGTTCAATGACTTACTTACCTATTTTAGCTCGCTATTTTGGACTCGGTTTATTTCTGTTATTTTGATGCAGACGTATAGCATTCGGCCGGACCAGGAGTTGGTGGCCTTAGGCGCCTGCAACTTCGTTGGTTCCTGCTTCCAGTGTTTCCCTAACGCGACGTCTCTGTCTCGTACTTGCGTCGTTGCTTCTACTGGGGGTTTGACGCAATTGCATCAAATATCCAACGCCTTGGTGTTGGTTTTTACACTGTCCTTTATGACGCCGCTGCTCTACGCTCTGCCTAATGCCGTACTCGCGGCTGTTGTTTTGTTTGGGGTGTACGGAATGCTGGACTTCAAGGAGTGCGTTCGTTTGGCGAAGATCGGTAGGCGCTTCCTTTTTGTATGGATTCTGCTTATCTGCAACGGATGCAGTGATTCAGTCACCTGCGGTCTGCAAGCTGCTTCTGTTCTTGCATCTATTTCTGCTTCTTGTGATGCAGGGGGATTGGATGTGCTGCTGTGGCTGGTATGCTTTCTGATTACAATCATCTTCGGCGCTATGGAGGGCATTCTCGCCTCCATTCTTCTGTCGCTCCTGTGGCTGCTGCGAAAGACAGCAAGACCGGCCTGTGCGATCCTTGGAAAACTTCCCAAGACCTTCATCTACAGAAACATCAAACGTTTCCCTATGGCAGTGGAGGAAGAAGGTAATCAAACCCTATACTCCACACTCTAAACCCAAAACTGTTCAACAAACGGCGCGCATCATCATGTACATCACGCTCCCCTCCATTCGGTGACCTGCCGCTTCCGCTTTTTTAAGAACGGCGTTCCTGTTCTTGTTCTTCAAATGAACGATTGGTTGGATGGTTTACCGTTTTGGTTGAGCCCTGTTTGAAGTGTCTGCGCACCTGAGTGATTGCTGCCGTTCACTTTGGTCTTCGTGATTTGTGTTGTAGGCATCCGCATATTGCGTTTTGACGCGTCATTGAATTTCAGCAATAGCGATTTCTTTGAGTCTCGAGTGCTGCACTCTTTGCTGCCTTCAACACGTGTGATGATAGTTGATGGCTCATCTATTAACGACTTGGATGTGACGGCTATCCGCATGTTGGAGCGGCTAGTGAAGACTTTGGGGGAGAGGGGTGTTCTGCTACTGTTTGCCAACTGGAAAGGGCCCATGAGGGACTTCCTGCAAAAGGCCGCTTTCTATGATGTCTTGCCTCCTGAACACTGCTTTCTTTCGATTCCCGATGCGGTTTTCTGGGCCAACAGGAGAATGGCATTAGGAGATACTTCCGTGAGTAACAGATGGAGAGCAACCCGCGACTGCTGAATCAGAAAGAAGCCACCGAACGATGCGTGGAGCGAGGCATAACGGTGCAGATCCGTGGCTAATGCTGCTTCGTATTTTCCCTATCTTCTCTGTTGTTCGTAGATTACCAATAAAAGTAGTAGTAACTGATATTTCCTTCGTTTCGAGATTCGGTTTTGGTGCATTCTTAGATCGGCATGCTGACACGGGTTGAAAGGAGAGGTATTGTTTCCCGTTGCAGGGATGGTTGTTTCTTTCATCATTTGTTTTCTTCTTGTGCTTTTATCCTTGTGACTGCAGAAGGAAACACTTGGGGCGGCTGCGCCTCAGACGTGGAGTCCCGCTGGCTCGCATGCGGGTGCATCGACCCCTGCTGTTGGCGGCAGCCTGACTCCCAAAGGTCCTCCGCCTTCCGTTGCGTTGCGCCCGGTGGACGTACGCTATGCGGAAAGACGAAGAGGAGGGGGGACCCGCAGGGTTTTCAAGCCGAAGGCTTTGCCTTTCTTTGGAAATAATGTAGCATGGTAAGGCCTGCTCTTTACTTACGCCAGACTGGCTGTTTGTTTAGCTCGGTGAAGTCTGCTCCTTCATCATCAGCCACTGAATCACCCAATCAAATTACACCTGGAATTGAAGTGCGCAGGCTACCTTTGTGGGGTCGGCTTGTGTGCTTGCGTGCTAAGAAAGGCTCAGCACGAATCCTATTATGGCTTTGCCTGCTGAGGGGCCTTGCGCTTCTCTGAGGGACTTGGGATTGGATTCTCTCATTTTCGTTTTTGTTTATGGCATGCAGCCTCAAAGGTGCACAGACATCGCAAAGCGAGCTGATGCTGGACTTGGGCGAGAAGAGGAGAAGCCGGGCGGCGTTCAGGCGGCGGTCCACCCGGTCTCAGAGTCTAACGAGCCTTCAGGAGATGGACGGTAGGGGACGTTGCTTGTGGCATGCTGCTGATCCTTTGTACACTTTCTGCTTTCGCTGTACGTACGTATAGATGCTGCGGTTCTCGTGAATTGTCGGCGCTTCTGTCCCTGTGTTGTTTTTCTCCTCTTAGCGGAAACTGCAGACGGCTTAGGTGTGTTGGGAGGGCCCCACCATTCCATTTTGTGGGACGGCCTGAGCGCTCGTTCAGTGGACGGCTTGCGAGTTGTGACAGAGATTACAGGCAGTGGACAGGCAGTGCGCTGGACTGTCTGCGCCACCGCGCAGGAAGACGAAGGTCAAAGCCCGAAGGAGCAACAACAGATGCAGCAAGATATGCAACAGGATGCACAACAAGAAATGCAAGGAGAACACTCACCAAAGGGTGTACTAATTCCATGCAGCTCGTCTCACGAAATGCGCGAAGGGCAGGTGACGCACCGGCTACGTAGCGAGGCTGGGGAACCAAAAGCAAAGCCTTGAACCCTAAACCCGTGGACGAATTCTGGCGGGAGGCATCTGTTTCCGTCTGTATTTGGGCCTCGTGGCTTCGTCTGTAGCTTTCCAGGGGAAGGGGCTGAAGTGGCCATTCCCTATTTTCTAATCGCTGCATCAGTGCGCGTTTACTGCATTCACGGAGATAGAAGTGCGGAGCCTTGTTGATATTCCGTTTGTTTCTAAAACACCCACATTCCATAACCCTCTGAAGAGGAAGCCACAGCGAATTCGAAGCACACCACTATCACGGTGCCGCTGTAATATTTGATACTTCATGTTTTGATGCACTCCCCTGTGTTTGTGCTCATTCTCTGACTATTGTGGACCGTTTCTGTCATCGTTTTGCAATGGGTTCCAACGAGCAGGGCGTCTGCCTGCTTGTGGAACTATGCTGGGGGTGGCGATATAGTAGCAGCGACGAATGGCACATCATCTCTGAAATGTGCCAGACATATTTCCTTGTAGAGTCTAAAGGGCACTTTGTCTCGAATATTTTCAGACGAAATGTTTTGATTATTTGTTGTGCGTCAACTGAAGCGAAAGCATTTGAAGCGTTCGAGTTGATGCTCATTTAATGTTTCCTAAATTTTTGGAACTTAGGTATTTCGCCGATATGTACAGCGTTGAAAGAAATCGGAAAAGAGTCGCTGGGTGGCTTTTAGGGGGGAATTCCACCATGCCTAGCCAGCAACTGCACCGCTTTGTAGATGTCCTCTGACATCTGAGTTGATATCATGTTGGCACAGGGGGTAGTTGCAGACAAGAAATAGCATGAGGGGACGGCGATGCCTCACCGGCGAAGTTTGCTCCTCGCCTTTCACCGAGGATGAATCCGTCAAAAGGAATCTGCAGGAGCACGGGTGGTGTGATATACTGAGCTGTGTTAATTTTGGTACAAAAGGAAGGCATACGTAGATCGGGCTGCCTTTGCAGAGCCACACGTGATTGACGTAGTCGGACAAAGCACCAGGAATCCTGAGAGCGTAGGAAGAGAAAGGGTTCACATAACATTGCTGCTTTTGCGTGATCTGCCTGCACAAACGCACGTGGTTACAGTGGACATTACAAAGAAGTCGCAGCCTGCTGCAGCGCAGTGCTCAGCGGCGTCTCTGTAGAAGGACACGCAGCCATGAATTTGAACTTGAAACAGCTAAGTAGCAAACGTCATGAAGAGGGAGGTTCGCCTACTCCGCATTACGGACGTTTTCTGCTTCACCTAGCAACTGATGCCGCTCACAGACGCTCTGGACGTCTAAACAATATGGGGGGCATTGCAGTTGTAGATAATAGCATCATCCCTACGCTGACGGACTCGGGTGCAACTTGAATAGGCGCGTGGAGGATCCAAAAGCTGGAACGAGAAAAGGTGAAAAGTGCGGCGTCTCTGGGGTGCAGCGGTGCAAACCTTTGAACGCTTTAACGTAGATCTTCGATAGTAACGGGCCAAAACGTCTAAGTGTGTCATTTCTCGTCATGTTGAACAGAAAACAATTCAGCTTACCACGGCTCCTGCAGCCCTTCGTGGTTTCACGTATGTGTTGGATGCGCAGAGTACAATTTGGTGGGGCCGAGCAATTATGAACGTGCAGTGTTCGCTTTCGGAGCATCTGGATTTGTTTGATGGTTTATTGGGTATTCTTTTCTGACTTGTTTGCCTCCATGCGTCGGCAGCCGCACCTGTTTTCAGCAGCTTCGATAGTGGGAAGCGGCCCGTCAGCCTGCATAGGCTCCTCGCACTCCGCATCTCTGCAGAAGAAATATGCTTTTAGTGGCATGATATTGCTTAAATGAAGGCTTGCATGTCTACAAGATGCATGTAGGACTTCCGCAGCTCTGTGACGTCAGCTGGTTCGCTTTCTGTTTGGGCAGCTGTTGCTTTACTCTGCTCAAATCGCATCCTTTTAATAATGAATGCAAACCGCTCTTTATCATGATGTTCCACCCGCCCTGGGTGACGGGCGTGGCTTGATATGTCTCTTCTGCACCTGTTGTCGTGGGATGTGTAGCGGTTGTTCCTTTACTTATTGATTTTTCTCTGCTTGCCTTCTTTGTAAAATCCATTCTGCGCTGCCGATGGCAAACACGCAAAAGTAACGGCAAGTTTGGGCTCCGTTGAGCTGACAGATTTTAGTATTCCGAATGTTTCCGGGTCGACAAGCACCTGAATGCCATTTATTCATCACATCTCTTGAGCTGTCAGTTGTTGTATTATCTTAGATAGTATATATACGCATATATATATTCCTGTATATTTGCATGTATACATTTTACATGACCAAAGGGATTTCAAGGGATGCCATCGTATTGAACACACTTGGCAAGCGTTTCGGTTTTCGCAGTGCTGCTGTATTACGAGTTTCGTGTGCGGTGCGTCTCGCCTGTTCTTGTATATCGTGCCTCCAGCCAGCAAGGGGTTACCGAACCTGTTGTGGTTATTACGCATTGAGCAATGCATATTGCTGCTGCTGCAAAAATCCAGGGGACTGCAGGCGTTCTTCCTATGGCTTACGATGAGTCTATGATGTGCAGCCCGTAGCCAGCCGGGCATTGCTGAAGCCAGCAAATTGAGCTCAAGCGAATTGAAAGAGATTGAAAATAGATTTTCGGTGTTAGCCGTACCAGCTGCACCTTCTCTCGCCAGCTTCCGAGTATTCCCTTGACATCTCCTAGAGTGTTATTAAGGTTAAACCAGCCATTTAATTGCAATTAAAGCAATTATTTTAAGGGGATACAGGAGGAAACTCACCCGCGGTGTTTTCTGGTCGTACATCCAGCGGTCGCAGTAGCGTCAACAACGACAGCAGCAGGAAAACAAGGTTTATATTCAAGTACACCACCAGGCAAGACATCTGAACAAGCCTGCCATGAAGTAATGTAAGTGAAAAAACGGAGAAGGTGAGAAAAACTGCAACAAATCGAACGAATCAGAACGTTCAACTGAAACCTGTTTGCAGATTCGTCGCGTACACTTCATGAAGGTTGGCTGATAACAGTTCCGCTGGAAGCAGCATCTTTTAATGCTGCATGCAATATGTTTTTATATGCTGGATTTGCCACAACAACAGCAGAAGGTAATTTTGAAGCTTTGCATCATATATCGTTTGAAGTGTTAATCACCGACACACACTGTGCTTCCTTACGCAGCCCGTGTCTGGTGTTGCAAGCGCTGGAAAGGAAGCATCAGGGTCCCCCACGTCAGAGCAAACGGAGTGAAACAAGAGAAAATGAATGCAATACGGGACACTGAAAACCAGGAGGTTTTCGAATATTGTAGCGGTAAAATCGGTGGAAAAACAACTCAGTGTGCGGCAGGCAGCGTCAGACTCTGGCGGGGAGAACTGCTATTACTTATTGTATCGCAACCGATCATTATTGCTTTGTTGCTAGATCATGCAGCAATGCTGCTATCTTGTATGGCGATACTGCTAGTCCTTATTTCTGCTAATTCTCATTGCATCCCTGATAGTTATTGCAGGTATATCTGGGAAGAAGATGGCTTACATTGCAAAATAATATTAGCGCCCTCACCTGCGCATGCAGCAAGCTGGGTGATTGGAATCTTCTGCATTTATATAGTACAAATCAGTTAACTCATGCTACATGTAAATCTTTTTCCTGATAATTTAAATCAGGTTCCTCACACCAGGTTCCTCAAACCATTATATTCGTCCTCATCATGTTAATAGTACTACTCAGTCAAATTATACTACTAACCATTAATATCATACTACTAAACATTTAAATCTTCCTACAAATCATTTAGACCATAGTAGAGTCCAATCATAGCTGCATCCTCATTGAACACTTTCCCGTCCATCCCTTTCATTCCAATCCCTACAGGAATGTAGTCCTTATTGCGCACTAACTTATCGAGTTAATTCCTCATTTGCATTTAATTTAAATGGGGTAGCCAAGCTAATTCTTCGTTTCATGTGTGCATTCCTTCTTGCGAACCCTTTTGACCTCCTCGGGATTTGCATTTCTGGAAACTAGCGGAAACCAGACGATGGCGTCCTTCCTTGTCTAAATACCATTGTTGCAGATGATTTGAAACAATCTAGATTTTAATCAGCATCAAGTCGTATATGAATTGGTTCCTTTTTGCATCAACTCCAAAGTGCAAGAACGCCCTGCGTTTGCAGTATAATGATACATATAACATCTAGGGGCACCGCTTGGTGAATTGGGAGAATAATGTTAGAAGTATCTTGTAGACAGTGTTGATTGCATTTATAATTCTTCTTATTAGCAACAAAGCAATTAAGCTGCGAATTCTTCGTCGTTTTCTGCTGTTCAAATGACACCGGCGCCTAACGGACCCCTGGCGCCTCGGTGCGCCGCCCTGTTTCTGGCGAATGTCTTCTGTGATTTGCAGCGATCGATGGCAGACGGATCGAACTGGTTTAATGGCGCACCTTTTCGTCTTTTCGATTCTCTCTTTGATGCGCTGCCTTCTCGAAATCCCGTGTTCCTCAGGTCCACCCCAGGGGACATGAGGCGTCAGACGCCGGCACAGGGCTATGCTGTACAAGGGAATCGTCTCTGTCGTTTTTTCCTACCAATCTGCCAAAGTCACAACATCAGCCTTCTCCACTTCTGAAATGGGATGTATGGACAGCCAAACTTGCGCCCGCCCCACAACTCCTTTGCTCTCCTCAACCCTCTCCCACTGCACCTCTTGAACGGGCGCCAGGAGTATTTAAAGCGCGCTTAAGCGCCATTTTACACTTGTTTTTGATATCTTATTCGGCGTATCCAACCTTAAAGCGCCTCTAGGCTGCTACGGAGACCAGGGAGCCTCTCCTCGCTGACACCTTCAGCACTTCCGGGTTTTCTTGCATATTCCGCAAAGGAGGACTCAGGCTCAGCTTCGCATGCAACGCAAAAGGCCATGATACCCCATCGGGCTGTAGCGATATCAGAGAGGCGAGCGCGTGCCGTGCAGAGGGCAGCGGCAACGTGTAGCAGGAGCAGGAGCAGCAGCAGCAGCAGCAGCAGCGGGAGGGAAAGCTGCAGCAGCTACTGCAGCTGCAGCGCGAGATGCTCCCCTGAGTACCCAGGAGCCAGGTCGGACTGTACGTCTACCAGTCCATATGACCGATTGTTCGTTGCAGCTGCTGCGCAGCACGCTGCTGCCACAACTTCTGTCCCCTGCTCTCCAGCAGCTAACGAAGACGAATTCAGCAGCTGCAGCAGCGGCTTGAGCGACAGCAGTGGGGACGAGAGCAACAGCAAAAGCGTCCCCAGCCTGCCTAGCAGCAGCAGCAGCAGCAACCGCTCCACCAGCAGACGCACAGAAAGCCCCGAGGAACGGCAATTCTCAGTTCCTGCCAGCGTCGCTGCGAGCACAGCGCCTTCTGCAGCTCTTTGCGTGGAAAGCGCACAAGGACCAGCCGGTGCCGCCGCTGTTGTTACTGGGTCCCCCATTTGGCTGCAAGGAAAGCTAAAGGCTGCCAGCAGCAGCCGTCCGCACGTGCAGGAGCCTCCCGCCTCGGCCAAGGTGCCCGGTGAGGTTGAGCGTGCAGCAGCAGAAGCAGCAGCAGCCACAGCAGAGGCAACAGCAGAAGCTGCTGAAGGTCCCGCTGCAGCAATTGCTGCTGCAGAAGTACCGGGAACAGCTGCAGCAACACTTGCAGCAGCTTCTGCAACCGCTGCAGCAGCTGTAGCAACCGGTGCAGCAGCTGCAGCACGTGCTGGAGACGGCGGTGGAGGCTCAGCCCCCTCTAGCGTGCTGCAGGGCCCGAGTTGTCGGGTTGCTTTAGGAGCAGACACTTACGCAGTAATGCCCCCTACCAGCAACGGCAGCAGCAGCTGCAGCAGCAACAGCTGCAGCAGCACAGTCCAGCAGCACCAACAGGAGGCGCAGCCACCCCTGCCAGCAGTAGAGTCTCCGGCACCAGCAGCTGCATCAGAGAAGCCAGATTTGGCTGCTGGAGCAGCAGCAGGCACACAAGAAGCAACAGAAGCAGAACCAAAACTAGCATCAAGAGCAACAGCAGCAGCAGAGCCGGGACCAGCAGCAGCAACCGCAGCAGGACCAATGGAGCGGCCTGCAGCTGCTGCTGTGGGCCCTGCCGAGGTGCCTAGCGGGCATTTTGGGTCTCGTTTGTTGAGTTTGTCAACTGACTCTCTGCATGCGCGAACAACTGCGGCGCCGCAGCTCGATACGCAGCCCAGCAACAGCAGCAGCAGTAGCAGCAGCAGCAGCAGCAGCAGTCCGTGCCCTTCTCGTCTGTACAAGTGGCACGTAGGCGGCTACGCTGTATGGACAGCTGGCAGCGGCGCTCGCATGGGGGGCCCTGGGGGCGTCTCGCGTGTGGGAGGCACACACTGTGAGATGATGCAGGAGCTGCGGAAGCAGGCAGACTTAAAAGCATCTGTAGACAAAGCGGTCCTGTTGTTCAATAAGGAAGGGCTGCATGCAGCGCTTCAGCTGCTGGGAGAACGCAAACTTATCGAGGCACAAGATCCTGCTGCCGTTGCGCGTTTCCTTTATGATACCCCGGGGCTCGATAAGAAAAAGGTATCAGCTACTTGCTGCTCCTGTTGCTTCTGATGCTGCTGCTTCTGCTGCTGCCTTGTCTGGCTTATGACGGACACATGCTGACATGGACTGCTGATGCCGTTGTATCTGTTTGCTGCGTGTTGTGCTTCTGCTGCTGTTTGCTGCAGCAGTTTGCTACTGCTTTATGATGATGCATTCGTGCGCTGCCGGGGTTCTTTCTCGTGTGTGTGTGTGTGTGTGTGTGTGTGTGTGTGTGTGTGTGTGTGTGTGTGTTTGTTTGTTTGTTTGTTTGTTTGCTTGCTTGCTTGCTTGTTTGTTTGTTTTTCGTCGGGGTGTCAGTGCTTGCGTGTTTGTTTGGTGATTCACGTGTGCGTGCAGGTTGGGGAGGTTCTGGGCGATTGCAGTTCTTTTTCAATATTGGTGCTTCAATCTTTTGCTTCTCTGTGCGATTATCGCGGTTTGTCCATAGACGAGGCGCTGCGGCAGTTTCTCTCGCGCTTTCAGCCTCCAGGGGAGGCGCAGCAGGTGTACAGACTGCTGTACCGTTTCGCTGGGCTGTACGTACGCGACAACAAGGAATTGGGGCTCGACCTGGACACTGTTCATTTCCTTGCTTACGCCATTTTAATGCTGCACACTGACCGCCACAACCCCAAAGTCCGCCGCAAAATGACCAAAGAACAATTCAGAAAAATCGTTGCAGCGGGAGGAGCACAATTACCAGACAATGTCGTAGACTGTATGTACGACCGAGTTGTTGTACATGAATTCAGACTCAATATCACGGACACTGACAGGGTGAGGGTGGAGGGCGTAGGGTTCGAGGTTGAAGGGGGTTTAGGGTTTAGTAGGGTTTAGGGTTTAGTAGGGTACAGGGTACAGTAGAGTGTAGGGTTTGGTAGGGTTTGGTTAGCATTTACTTGGCTTTAGGGTTCGTGGGTTCGTGCAGCAGGGTCAAGTGCACTAGAAGGCAGGTAGTGCGTTAGAGCTTGTTAAAGATGCGTGGAGGTAATGAGGGTTTAGGGTTGAGAGCTTATGGATCTTGGCGTTTGAGTTGATGATGAGGGTTTGTTCAGGTGTACAGCCGGCTGGTGAACGACCCTCGTGCGCTGCGGCATTTGCCAGCGCCTTTTTCTCGGCCTTCGGAGATCTGTCCTTCTCCTACGCTGCAGCAGCACATGCAGCAGCGGAGCAGCAGCTGCAGCAGGGGCGGTGTCGGTCCAGCGGGTGCTGGCGCTGCTGCTGCTGCTGGAGGGAGTGGTATAGACTCTGCTATGGGGGGCATCGGGAACAGCAGCAGCAGCAGCAGCAGCGGAGGCGCCGCAAGAATGGTGTCTTTGGCTATTCATCCGCATTCTGCTTCTGAGGGTTCAGCGTGTTTGTGCGGGGGAGAGGAAGGCAGCAGCGGCGCGGAGGTAGCGGAGTGTATGGACACTTCATTGTTCATAGAAGGCTCCGTATTTGTGAAGCTATGTCGCAACGGCCGCATGAAGAGACGGCTAATTCGGGTGTCCCCAGACCACATGCTGCTGCTGTGGGGCCCCCCCAACAGCAATGCAGATGACAACGCGAAGCAAGCGCCGAGTTCGTTGCCTCTGGAGGAACTCGTGGACATTACGGTGGGGTGTCTGTACAGCACGGCGAAGAAGTTTGAATTGACAGACGAAATGGAAGCCCGCTGCGTCAGTCTACAGTTCGTCTCGAGGCGCCTTGACCTCTTTGCTGCGGATCTGTCGAATTCAACATTTACCCGTTGGATTGGTTTCTTTCACCAGAAGGTGGCGCAGCAGCAGCAGCAGCGTCAGCAGCGGCTGCTGCTGCAGCAGCAGGAAATGAGTCACCACAAGCGACAGCTGCTGCTGAAAGAAAGCCGCATGCGGCGCGAGGAAGCAGCAGCACGAAACTTCGAACTCTGGAGAGATGAAGTGCTGCCGCACTGGGAGGCGAGTTGGTCATGCGAGGCTGTGCCTGTTGCAGTTCCTGTGCGGCCATCTCCCTTAGCTATTTTCGTTGCTTTTGCTGCTTCAAGTGCTTCGTCTTTGCTGCGGCTGCCTCGCTCCGTCGTGCTGCGGCACCTCAACCGCAGCCACAAAGGCAGCAGCAGCAAATTCAGTCGAAAAAACTTCACTGGCGCCTCCTGGAACCGTAGCAGCATCGTTTCCCTTCGCCGCATCCGCAGAGGCGCACAGAGAGGAGGAGACATTGCAGCTACATTGGGAAGAGCAGCCTCTAGACAGGTGAAGAAGCTCGCATCGTTGCCTGCTGCTTTTGGCGCTTGCTGCAACCCCTCTTTTGCTGTTTGCAGCAGACACAGAAGCCGCTCCGCTGCAGCAGCAGCAACAGCATGTGATGCAGATGCTGCTGCTGCTGCAGCTGCGGAGGAAGAGGGAGGAGGGCGCAGCAGCAGCAGCGAGCTGCCGAATGCGAAAAGACGGGCAGCAGCATTAGGGAGAGAAGGCTGCAGCAGCTTCTGCAGGACAGGAGGGGGATGGGGGGCTCAGCAACAAAGCAACAGCAGTTTATCTGCTTTGATGCAGCAGACGAATCTCGTTGGGAGTGCCGTAGCAACCGAAGCCAATGCGTACATACATCTCAGCCACCTCGGTACGACCTGGGTGGGTCGTTACAGCTTAGACAGAGGGAGGCGTACAGACACCGCAACGCACCCTGCATTTGTTCGTCTTTGGTTGAGTGGTGTGCCCGGAGAATTGAGGGGAAAACTCTGGCTAATTGCCCTTGGAAACGAACAAAATATCGGAATACCGTTGCGGGAAGCGCTGCTGCACATCAGGAAAATGCAGAACAACACACCCCAATATGCAGCCTCCTCCCCTCCAACCAGCAGCAACCACTCCTCAGCTAATGCTCCCCATACACCCCGAAACGCCCCTCCTAATGACAACTTCCAAGACGCTGCTGCTGCACCTGCCGCTGCATCTGCTGCTGGACTTGCTGCTGCACCTGCTGCAGCAGGCGCAGCACAAGCTGTTGCAACTACCCTTCCTGTAGCCGCATCGACGGCGCCCCAACCTCCAACAGCAGCAACCGACCCCGCAACAGCACCAGCAGCAGCAGCCACGGACCCCGCAACAGCACCAGCAGCAGCAGCAGATGCGTGGAGTTCGTGTGGGGGTGCAAATGGAGGCCCAGCATTTAGTCGCAGTAGCAGCGCACTGGACGGGATGAGACGAATAACGATGCGAGGCATTCCGTATCTGATGAACAGAAAAATCGGTGAGGGGCCCTTGCTGCTCACCACCTCCCTAGATGAACTGAGAGACGAGGTCGCCTCTGCTGCTGCTGCAGCTGCAGCAGCAACGGCGCACGCTGCTTCTCCCCTGCGGAGACAAGTAGATTGCTGTGCCGGCCAGGAAAGCGCTGCGGCTCTCCAGGGGCCCCCTTTGAATCCATCTTCCCCCGTGGGGCCAGCAGCAGCGGCAGCAGCAGCAGCCAGCAGCAGCAACAGACCATTTTCCACCTTTGTCCCAATGCCCAAACCGCGAAATGTGCAGCAGCAGCAGCAGCAGCAATTGGCGGCAGCAGCAGGTGAAGCAGGCGCGCCTGCTGCTGCAGTAGGGGTGCCTTTAGCAGCAACTAACGACCTGCAAGGGAACAGCTCGGAGGAGACGGATGGAGTTTGCGGCTGCTCCTCTGTTTGTGCAACAGAAGCTGCAGCCCCTATAGGCAGCAACAGCAGCCGTCAATGCACAGACAGTGTTGCTGCTGCTCCTGCTGTTGCTGGGGCTTCTGCTGCTGCTGCTCCTGGGCGAGGGGGTGTTTTGATGCAGCTCAGCAGCAGCAATATCACTGATTTCTCTCCAGCGCCTTTCTGCTCGCCCGACGCAGTGCCTCTCTCTGCTTCAGAAGCAGGGGGGACGTATTGCTGCTCTCAGCAGCAGCAGCAGCAGCACCATCAGCAGCAGCAGTACAGGGGAAGTTCAGCGGGTGGTTATTGCTGGCAAGAAGGAGAACTAATGACCATAGCAGAGGGAGTGCGAGCGCTGCTGGAGGCATATGTGTTGTACAGGTAATGCTGCATCTGCTGTTGCTTCTTTTGTTGCTGGAAGAGCACCAGCAGCAGCAGGAGGGAGGGGGGGGGCGAATGTTGCTAATTGCAATTAAATGCAACTCACCAAATGCTTTGGTTGCTAACTGCCTGAAGATGCCTGAGGTGTATGCTGGATGTTCATGCAAGAACGCGCATGCATCTTTCTCTCCTCCTGTGTTTTTTAATTTGTTGGGGTTTGCTGCTGCTTCGTTGCTTGGTTGAACTAATGCGGGCTGCTGCTGAAGATGCTGCTGCTGCTGCTGCTGCTGGGTGTACAGCGGGATGCGTGATATATTATTGCTTCCTCTTGTTCTGTTTGCTTTTGTTTGCTTTGTTTGCGTCTGGTCTGCTCGTTGTGTTTGTTTTGTATTGAGTTCGTTGTGCGTGTGCTTGTTTCTGTGTTCGTTTGGTTTTTTGTTTTTTTTTGCTTGTTATTGCTTTGCTTTCTTTTGTATGTTATTTTCGTGTTTTCTTTTGAATGGTTGTTCTGGTTTGATGTTGAATGATAGTGCTTTGTTTATTTTGCTTTGCGTTTTCTGGTTTGCAGGCCTGATGTGGGCTATGTTAGGGGAATGGATTGCCTTGCGTCGATGTTATTGTGTTTTCTTCCTTTGGACTTAGCGTTTGTTGCTCTTGCGAATTTGCTGCCTGCATTTCATTTATTGGATTTCTTCAGTCCTGCACTACCATGCAACCGGCGTTCAATTGCATTGAAATTCGATTTCTTTGAATCGATGCTTCGCCTCCGCCTTCCCCACCTGTACAGACACCTCGCGGGCCTGCAAGTTATTCCTGATCTCTATCTCATTCGATGGATGGAGACGCTTTTCTGCAGGGCTCTCCCCTTCTCCACCCTATGCCGCACCTGGGATGGACTTCTTCTCATGGGAGAGGTCTGTAGTACACAAATATTATATACAATATGTATATATATATATATATATATTGTATAGATATATGAATGGAGTGCATTATATATAAACATACGTATATATATGTATATATCTGCGGACAAATATATGTACATATATTTGTAAATGTATTCGATGTGTATGTGTATATATGGATAAATATATGGATATAGCCAAATATCTACAATAATATATGCATCTATATATGCTGAGTATAATATATATCTGCATGGTATGTATACAATTCTATCGGCGTATATTATATATGTATTATCCTTATATATGCATTATTTACTATGTATGTATTTGCAAATAAACAGCCTGCAGCGGTATGGTGCTGCTAGCCCTTGCTTCCGCTCTTGTTTTTTTGTTTAGATTGCATATGATGCTTGTTGTGCGTTTTTTGTATATTTGCTGATGCATTTCTTTCTTCTTGATTGGATTGGATTATACAGGGAAAGGGCTTCTGTTACATGGGAGTATATGCTTGTATATTCCTCCCTCCATATACACCCGCGGGGCGTATCTTGCATGTTTTTTTTGCTTTGTTTTTTGGGTTTGTTTCTGCTTAGGCTTACTGCTTTCAGGTGGCCTTGGGCCTGCTGAAATATCACGAGTCAGAGCTGCTTTGTAACTCCTTTGAGGGCTGTCTTGCGATATTAAACCGGCATGCACATCCTACAGCAGACGAAGACGGAGCGTTTGATGCCGTCCGCTTTTTCAAGTAAATGTTTGCTACACACAGAACTCCTGGGTTTAATTGAAAGGGGGATTTTGCCTTTAAACGAGATTGCCTTCTCTGATAAGCAATTGAGTCTTTTTGCTTTTAAGAAAATGGTGGTTTTGCTTTTAAATAAAAGGGCGTTTTGGTTGTGTTTTTACATGACAAATGGATGTTTCTTTCTGCTCTTAAACAAAAAGAAGCTTTTACTTCTAGACGAAATATTTGTTTTTCATCAATCAAATGGACCCTTCTGTGTGTAAACAAATAAGTCTATTTACATGTATTCTAAGCAAAAGCATAATATATATTCTTAAATTAATATATAATATTAATATGCTTGTAAACAAAGGTGTGTTTTTGCTTTTAAATAAAATGATGCTTCTGCTTTTTAACTGTGCGTGCGAGAGAGGGGCAGTTGGGGCTGTCTCTTGATTCTTATATATATATATATATATATATATATATATATATATATATATATAT
>NW_013549997.1:0-15600 GCF_000499425.1 Eimeria acervulina | reverse complement strand
TATATATATATATATATATATATATATATATATATACGTATATATATATTAGTCGCTGTTGGTTTTTCATGCTTTTTCGCTTAGTTTGTCCACTGCAAAGTACTGCGTAGCTGATGCGCAGAAGACATTTGTCATTATTATTATATTATTACTATAATACTACAAATGTTTATATATATTTAAATGTTATTATGAGTAATATTGTTTGCGTTATTTCCTATTATGATTATCATTTTTATTAGCTCTCGTATTTTATTATTTTGTTGTTTTCTGTCGCTGTATTCGATTACCGGCTGTTTTGGAGTTTTTTTCTCCCTTTTGATTTTTGTTTTTCCTTTTGTCCTTTTCGTTACATTTATTTTGAGTTTGCTCTTCCTTTTCTCATACCGCTGTTTGTCTTTTCGTCTTTTGTTTTTATTCATTTTATTTTTATCATTTGCTTTTGCTGCTAATCCCTTTCTTCGCTATCGTTTTTCTTTATTTTTATTGAGACGTTGCCGTTGTTTTGTTCTGTCTTTTTACTGCTTCCTTTTTTGTTATTGTTCTTTTTCTTTCTTTCAGTTTTTTAGTTTTCTCCTTTTATTGTTTCCTTTGTGGCTATTGTTCTTTGTCTTTTCGTTTTTGTTTTCTTTCAGGTGTGTGGAGTTGTGCAGAATTGACAGTCAGCAGTACGGGCGTTGGGTTGCAAATCAGCGAATGAGCGAAGAAAAAGCAGAACTGCTGGAGTTGGTGGCTTGCAGCACCGTTTAATTGTTCTTTTATTTCGGGTGTACAGACCGACAGCCAAAGCGCTCATTCAACGGATGATTATTATAACAAGTTGCAACTACGAATAATGCGCTTCAATTTATATACTTGTGAATGTATTTATGTATTTTCTTGCTGCTTTCTTTCGAATGTCTGTCCGGTGCTGGTCTCCGCACCGGCTGTATTGACGCTGTGGTCTTGTATAGAATTTTTAAAGCAGAGAGCGGCAGTATATGTTTAGAATGTGTATTATACATTATTTATTCTATTTAATATAGATATTTATATATATACATATAAATATACTATACACACAATATGTATTGTATATATTTTAAATTTATATATATAGTTTATACTAGATATACTATATATAGAATATTCAGCGTTTGTTCTTTATATATGTTCTGGATATGTAATATATGTGATGTATAGTATAGTATATATGTATATACACAATATATATGTATATATATAAACTCTATATATATGTATACATATATATATATATATATATATTATGTGCACTATGATGCGCATCGAGATAGTGTCTTCGCGTCCGCACAAAGACATTATGATTATTGTTTGTTTTTCTACAGACAGACATCGTTTGTTCCTACACAGACACACATCAGGCACATGCATACATACAATATTATATATTAGATATGTAATGCATATATTACATATTATTATATATAACGTATGGATTATATATAGTACATGTACTATATATTTTATGTATTATAGGGTCTGTTCATTTAGAGACAAACAATAATATAAATATTGTTTGTTCGTGTACGGACAGACATTAGGCGAGAGAGAACAGAGAACTGACGCCCTGATAGAAGAAAACTACACAACGTCTTTAATATTTTTTTGCTTTTCTTCTCCCGGTGTTGCTGCATTTACTTCTATGGCAGGAATGAATTACGATGACGGCTATACACTGGCTGCTCGTTATAGAGGGATCTGCTGTCTCTGTCCCTCTCCCGCTGTTCTTGTCTGTTGTTGTGTGCTTCATCTCCGTCTGTGTCTCATATATATATATATATATACATATATATATATTATATATGTACATATATATTATATATTCTCTCTCATTTTCTTTCTCTCTCTCCTTCCCTTTCTCTTTCCGTTCTCTCTTTTTTCTCTCCCTGCGTTTGTCTGTCTCTGTTTCTCTCTGAACTTATCTTTTTCCATTCTCTATATCTTTCTGTTTGTCTATGTTTGTTAGTTTGGTATTTAGCTCGTTTGTTGATTTGTTCTGTCTTTATATATCTTCCTCTTGTGTTGCGACAACTTAAACAACTCCTTTGCCTTTTAAAGGCACTAAATTTTATCGCATTGAGTCCAACGTCGTCTGAAAAAAACGCATTGCAACTTCTTATTTCTCTTAGCAGTTTCAGGTGTACGTACAACCCGGCCCCTCCTCTCCCTTCCGCATAACGTATTATTTCTTCATTGGATATGTCGTTCAATATATTAAACGGTTTCGCTGAAGTAGATCAATTAGGCGATCCCTCTTCGTCTTTTTGCTTTCCTCTTCTTTGCACTACTAGCTTTCATAAATTCTGAAAAAAGAAAAACAAATAGACATACAGCGGCGGGAGTTGTATTTGTTTATGATAGTTTGGGTGTAGTACGTACACCTGAATAGAGGAAGGAAGAAAGGCGTATCACTTGTCTCTACATTTTATGTATCTCTCAATTGAGCGAAAGCAACCAGCAGCAGTCACCAACTCGCTTCTTTTTTTCTACTTCTGCTTCCATTCGCTCTCAGCAGTTTGCCTATATAACAAATGTTGAGGGTTGCAATAAACAAATAAAAGGTAGATTATTGTCGTTGCTTTATATCCTCATTTCTGTTCAATGAGGGTGTTGCTTACTACGTTTGCTGTTGCTGCTTAATATGTTTGCCGTCGTTTAATATGCTTGCATTTGTTTAGTATGTTTGCTGTTGTTTAATGCGTTAATTCCTCTTCATTATGGGTCCTGTTTACTGTGTTCGTTGCTGCGGTTTAATATGCTTGTCCTCTATTCATTATGTTTGTATATGTTTAGTTTTCTTGTCCATGTGTTTGTTTTCTATTCAGTATGTTTGTTGATGTTTATTTTTGTTCACTATCTTTGGAGTTGCTTAACATGCTTGCGGCTGTTTGGTGTGAGGTTGTTCAATATGTGTATTTCTGTTTAAAATGCCTCTTTCTGTTCATTATGCTTGTGGTATTCTATAAAAAAGATTTGTTGAGTTGTTGCAAATCAAACGGAAGGCGCCGCACTGCGGCCATGGAAAGGCAAATAAATAGTGAGAGGTTTAGATCTATTCCCTCTACAGGAGAAAAGAGGGTATTTGAGGTGTACATACACCTCAAGCAGAAGCACAAATTTGTTTAGAAGGCGCTGCGCTCGGTGGGGTTGCTGCCGATGTGAAGAGTAGTATTTGCTGTTCGTTGAAGCCACAGAAAAACCCCTACAATGACAATTATATAGAATGCAAGCAGAACGAGAAAAGCACCTGCTACAGTCCTGCCTTTCCAGAACCTGCTGCAAGCACCTGTTGCTGCTGATGCAGCTGCTGCAGCAGCAAAAGCAGCAGCAGCAGCAGCAACAGAGGCAGCCCCTTGAACTCCATTTGCCTCTTTAATTGACCTATCTAAATCGTAATCTCCAAAACTCGCCAGAAAATTTTCTATCTCCGCGTCCACATCCGTCACACACGCCCCAACATACTCCCTCCATGATCTGCAAAGAGAGCAGCAGCAGCAGCAGCAGCAGTAGCAGTAGCAGCAGCAGCAGCAGCAGGAGCAGCAGCGGCAGCAGAAGGCAAAATGCTCGCTAACCAGGCATTGTTCTAGAAACCAAGGAAGCACGATTAATTCTTTTTAACAATAATTGCAGACTCCAGTTTCCAAACGAAATTTAAATTCAGGAACTGACAAACAGAGGAAAAAAGCATTGCTGCATGCATGATTATGTATAAATAGCTATAATATACATATATATATAATGTTTATATATCTATATCTATATATATATATATATATGCATAAGTATATATCTATATATATATACATATATATACATACATGCAATACACTTATTTATATTATGAATATATAATGTAGATGATGTTGTTTGAGTTGTCTCTGCGCGAGCAACTGAATGCAGATTAATTTTTCCTGCTTAAAAAAAGGTGCAAGGGCGAGCCACTAAACGTGTTTGTACATAAAATAAATAAAATATAATTATTTATATTTATGACTAATGTCTGTCTTTTTCCTACTTGCTGCTTTGCAAAGCTTTAAGCTTAGAGCCCTCCATCACCACACGCACCAACCGGGGCTGCAGCGCCTCTGGAGTTTCCTCGGCTCTTCTTGCCTCTTCTTTTGCTGCATGCAATTTATTCAAGTGTTCTGTGTATTGCCGCAGCAATCGCTGCCGCATGGGGCCCTTCAATCGCTCCTTCCTACTGCTGCTTTCTTCTACTTCTGCTTGTGCTGCTGTTGATGATGCTCGCAGTTGCATCCGCAGCTGCTGCTGCAGCCGGCCCTCGCGCCTAGAGTCTGCACTCCCTTGCACACGCTGCTGCTGCTGCTTCTGTTGAGAAGAAGCAAAGAACTGACGATCATCACTCTGCGCCCTGCTGCTGTAACTTGCAGCAGAATCTGAGCACTGTACAGACACCCCCACGTCCCCATTCAACCCTGTTGCCCTCGACAGCCTCAACAAACCACTGTCTAAATCCCCATCAGCGAAATGCACAGTGAAGTGCTTGCTGTTGCTGCTGCTGCTGCTGCTGCTGCTGCTATATTTCTGGTTGAAATGCCTCCGTCTGGCCATGGGGGTTCCGGCAGTTTTGAATCTTCTCTTCGGACTATGAACAGCAACCAGAAGTCTGCCCTTTTCGGGGTCGCTGGTGTCGCTACTACTACTGCTGCTGCTGCTACTGCTTCTGCTACTGCTGCTGCTGCTGCTGCTGCTGCTGCTCGCTTTCGTCGCGCGACGCCTGAATGGCCTGCAGGGTTTATTTGCTTGCTGCAATGAATATTCGCTTTCTGTGTATTTCTTTTGAAGGACTCCTTTGCCTGCCTGCGCTGCTTGTGGCAGCTCCAGTGGCGGTGTTTGCCGCAGTTGCTGCTGCAGCTTCTGCTGCAGCAGCGCATGCGAATCGCTGTGTGCCGCTTCTGGCTTGTTCCATTTGCCTGCATCTTCTGTGCTACTGCATTTTAAATCTGGCGAGACAAGAAGAGAAAGAGCAGCAACGGCGTCGTTAGCGGGAGAGGGGTGTGGGGTGCTGGGTCGCGAGCTCCAGCCTGCAGCTTGGCTGCTGCTGCTGCCGCTGCTGCTGCTGTTGCTGCTGTAGCTGCTGTAGCTGCTGCAATCGCTGGAGGGTAACGAGGTGCTGTCGCTGCTGCTAGCTGAGTAAAGTTGTTTATCTGCAGTGTATGGACAGCTACCAGACGGCTCCTTGGCTGCGTGCAGCCCGGATAAATTCAATTTGAATGGTTGCCCGGTGTCGCCTTTCTCTTCAAGTGAACGCAGAGGTGCTGCTGTTGTTGTTGCTGCTGCTGTTGCTGCTCTAGCTGCTGTAGCTGGTGCTGTTGCTGTTGCAGGCGTTGTTGTTTGTGTCGCAGTTGCTGCTGCTGCTGTTGCTGTTTTGCCTTCGTGTACAGGAACTGCCTGAGAAGAAGACTTTGTTTGTTTAAATGTGAATACACAATTTGCTGCATCGCAAGGCGAAAGGGTGGACTGTGCTGTACATACACCTGGAGGCCACTCCAGTGCTTCATTTGTTGCTTCTGCACCCTGCCACTGCCAGTCACTCTGACTGGAGCTTTCTATTGCTGTTGCTGCTGCTGTTGCTGCTGTTGCGGCTGCCGAAGCCCCCAGAGAGATAGAGCAAGCTGCAGCTCCACTGGTTTCTCTATTCTCACAAGTTTTTGTTTGAATTGCAGCCGCGTTTTCTGTCTGGGCTGAATAAGCAAAGGTAGACAGACACCGCAAGGAAGACGAAGCCCTACCAGCGGAAACAGCACCGTAGTCTGCAGCAGTAACTGCGGCAGCAGCAGCAGCAGCTGGAGCGGCAGCAGTTGGAACAGCAGCAGTTGGAGTAGCAGCCGCAGCAGCAACAGCTGAAGCAGCAGCACCTGCAGCAGCACCTACACTCCCAGGTGTCTGCGCGTACACCTCAGACTCCCCACATTGTGTTTTCACTCTCTGTGGTCCTCTACAATACTCATCAAGAGCATCAAATGGAGTAATATCTGTAGCAGCAGCCAACCCGCCCGCACTGGTAGGGCAGCGATTCCGAAAAGAAGGATCCGCTGGCAAGCTATGCTGCTGTGGCTGTTGTTGTTGTTGCCGCTGCGGTTGCTGCTGCTGCTGTTGCTGCTGCTGCGATAGCCAGCTGACTGGAGAAGAGACAGAATCGCTGAACGGAAAATCTGCTGGGGAAAGGAGGGTGTGGTGCTTCTGCTGCCATTGCTGCTGCTGCTTCAGCGCCAGTGGTTGTTGTTGCTGTTGTTGGTGCTGCTGTTGCGTTTGGTGCTTATGAAGAGGAGGTGCAGTATTTGACTGAGGGGGTGGAGGCAGCAGCAGAGGGGAGCTGCGGTCTTTAAGCTCTTCTCTTTTGTCTGTGGGGTGCGCAGCAGCAGCAGTAGCAGCAACAGCAACAGGGATATTTTTGTGTATTTGAATAGACTGATCTGGAAGGCCAGCGTGGCGGCAGCGGACAGCAGCAGGAGAGGAGGGGGGGGCCTCAGGGTCTTCTACATCAACAAAGTAAGAAGAGGAGCCCCCGTCCCTCTGCTCGGCTGCAGCCCGGCAGAGGCCCGCCCATTCCATGCTGCTGCTGCTGCTGTTGCTGCTGCTGCTACAATTGCTCCTGCTTTCCCGTCTAGTGCTGCTTTTGTTGCAGCTGTTGCGGCTTCTAGGGCTGTTGCTGCTGGCGCTGTTGATGGTGCTGCAGCAACAGCTGGCGATGCTGTTGCTGCTTCTGTAGCTGCAGCAGATATTCTTGTTGCTGCTGCTGGCCTCACAGAGCTCTTAAACTAGTAGAAAAGCCGGAAAAAGGGGGAAGGGGAGATAAAATGATGCTGAAAGGAGAAAAGGAATCCGGGAGAAAACTGAAAAGAACCTCCACCTGCTGGATGGCGACGGGGCCCAAGCAACGAACGCCGCGGAGAGGACTTTAGAGGAGAATATGCAAAAGGAAAAGGAAGAAACATAACTAAAATATGCAAACCCTAAACCCTAAACCCTAAACTCTCGGGTTTGGGCCAGGAGAAATAGGCCACGCCTTAGTGATGACTGTAAAGGGAAATTGCCATTTTAAGCCCAAAACCCTAAATCCTAAACCCTAAACCCTTAACTATAAAGCCTGCAACATGGCTGCTGGCTTTATAAGTGTTTAACTGGGGCCATCGATTTTTCCGATGCCGCCACTTCTCCGTCTTTATTGAGAAACAACTAAATGAAATCCCCAGTGCATTTCCCTTTCGTTATCTACAGCGTATGCATGCACCTTGGGGCATATATACACTGCAAATCCTGAAAAGGACGCATGCATGCAATTCTAGAGAAAATTCCTAAAACTCGTTGGGCGGCGTCGAGGCTGTTCTTCGTTGCGGTGGTGTGAGGGGAGGGAGGGTTCGGCAAAATGGAGTGGAGTTAGTGAAGAAGAAATGAGTAAGGGAAGCAAATAAAGGCATAAAAAGAGAAAAATCAGTAAAATGGCAAAAACCGTCTTCGAGTTCCACTGTACGCACGGCTCCCGCGGACAGCTAGCGAGGCGGTGTAAGGAAAACAAGGGCTAATTATCAGAAATAAATGCAGAAGCAGTTTGCCAATAATTAAGGTTTTGCATTTCAAGGAGCAGGAATTAATTTAATGCAATAATTTCTATTATTTAGGCTGAGCATCAAACCGAAGGGCAGCCACAACCGCCCACGCTACCGTCGAGATCCGGCGCCACACTGCAGTGAGGCTTGTTCTGTTTGGATGTAATTTTAAAAAGAAGATGCTTTAAATGAATAAATAGATGCGATTTTCTTTAATTTATGGAATGTTTTGGAGAAAATGCGCAGTCGTCTCTTCATTTTTTTCATATACCTCTGGCGAGCATCGCGCGGGCGGTGAAGAGATAGAAGGATAAACCACAAAAGAAATTTGGCTTCTGAATACCAAAATAAATTGAATTTTCTCTTTACGTTTATTTAAATAAACACAATACCTGTGTACTCATATAAATTTTAGCCCAGGGTCGACAAGCCCTTCTGGAACGCCCCCCGTAATATGTATGTTTTGAGGTGCAGGACAGGGAAGGGAACGGCAACGAAATTCAGCGTTCGGCGGCGAAAGCAAAGGAGAAGTTGTTTTGAAATAATTAAAAAGAGAAACAGAATTACTATAGTGCTTATTAATAGACGAAAAAGGCGGAACCCTCTCCTTCCATACCTTCATACTTCCAAATCAACGTTGTACAAGGAAGCATCTTGCAGGGAGAACTCGATTGATGCGCTTTTCGATGAATTTTTGAAAAATGACTTAAATATTGACTTAGAAATAGCATATTTATGAAGAAAGCAATCCAAATAGGGTTTTGTTTCACATTTTAGTTCCTGAGTTGCAGCTTCAGGAAAGCAACGCACTGCAACGGCCCATTCTTTAGAATGGATAGAATTGAAAGCAACAGCTTTCCTTCATCAACAAACAAAATAAACAATAATAATCATATTTATAGTAATTGTATTAATAATAATAATAATCTGCATGCATTGTTACGGCTCTCAAATAAACTTGACGATTGCATTTCTTCGTTTGTTTTCGACTCCTCATACGGGCGGTTCTCTTTTCTCTTTGCTTCTGCCTGTGAAACGATATGATTGCTTTCTTCTCCCTTAGATAGAGCACAGTTGAGATGCAGAAGAGAAATATAATACATTTAAGCCCCAATCCTCCCCACCACACACACACGCGTGCATATTCATACACCACTGGTGTTGCTTTCTTTGAATTGTTCTATTTACGAGCAGCAGCAGCTGCATTCCCTGCAGCTACAAAAACAGATATTCATACACAACTTTCTCTAAGCTGCTAACTCTGAAGGGAAGTCTTCTGATTATTATTTCATGAAGATGTACGTACAACGAGAAAAGGAATAATCAGAATAAAAGGAGAACGCCGAGACTGCTGCCCCTCTACTGCAGGAAAGCACTCCTGAACACCAGCAGGTACTGCGCGCAACTCTGGAGCGTAGAAGCAGCGGAATCTTCTCATGTAAATATATTTATTTTTGCTTTTAGAGTTAATTTCATCTTTCTGCAAAAGAAATGATAATAATAGGTGGAGATTTCGCGTTCAGTGTTAGTTTAGGCGTTGAAAAGGTCCACCGGTCAATCGGTCTTGCATTGGATCGAGACAAAGCATGCGGGCTAGAAGAGTAACAATAGCAGAAATAATAGATAAATGTAATAATGTACTTACATTTAATGCTTTAATTCCCCTTTTTTGATGTTGAAGTCGCTGAAACCTCTTTTTTTCTCCCTTGCTTCGCGATGATGATGCGGCTGCTGCGGCAGCAGCCCATGGCTGCCACTAGGAGATGAGGCTTCCCTCCTTCTCGTTGTGTTTCCTGTTTTTCTCCGACGATTTCACTGCGCTTTAATGCTTTTAATTCCATTTTAGTACCATAAAGTATACATTCATCCTTGAGTTTCCCTGAAAACTCCGCGAGATCGGTCTTGCAGACGAGCGGCTCGGCTCGCGGCGTGCCGCGCACAGATTTTCTGCTGCTTTTTCATCTTAAGTGCTTTTCAGAATTCAGGTTTCAATTCAAAAGTGTTTCAGCAACTTGAGCTTAGCTTTGGCGCTCATTATTCAGGTGTCTAGACACGTCAGCACCCGCGGCGTTCAGTTCTTGAATCTCACCAATTCATTATTTAGCAGAGATCCAACGACACGCATAAATTGCTGCTGTTGTGGGGGCCAAGCACAAAATCATTGCTTATTAGTCAATATATATTTATTCTTTTGTTTATTTTGCCCTTCTTGACCTTTTTCACGTCCCTTCTCCCACTAGACATCTGAGTTCATCTTCCCTTCCAGCCGCTTTCACCTCCCTGGCCCACCTGCCATCTGTATTATATCTTTTCACTTCGTTTTTCGTTTTTTCTTTTGCATTTATTTCCACCATGCGTCCGCTGCGGAGTGCTGCCTTTCCTTGGGCGGCCCCTTTGCTGGGTTTTCTTTCGGTCTTCCTCTTAGCTACAGTTCAGGGAGTTGTTGTGAAGGACAAAAACCTTCACCGCACCAACTCAGAAGCAGCAGCAGCACCAGCAGCAGCAGCAGCAGATGTGCCCCCAACAGCAGCACTCGTTGCAACCCTCCAGGTATCCGGCAACTCCAACCCATTTCTGGAGCCGCCTCTCGCAGATTTCATGTCCCGGTTTGACATCCCCAAGAACCACGGTGAGCGGGATATCTTTTCTCCCTTTGTTTAGGGGGTTTTATTTTGTATGGAAGCAGTCATTGTGTTTGCTGCTGCTGGAAGATTTAGTACTTCGCCGTGTTGTGTCGGTGCTTCTCTGTACACCGTTGGAGTGGCCAACAAACCAACAAACAGCCATTAAGACAAATCAAACGAGAACACAAACACACTACTGTTGCAGCAGCATCCTCTACACTCCCAACGGTCTATGAATGGAGGGAGGCGGCACCCCGCAACAATATGGCACAACCTGTAGATCGTAGGGTTTAGAGCTAAGGGTTTAGGGTTCAGGGTTTAGGGTTTGGGTTTGCGCGTTAGGAAGCGGGATTTACGTGGATCTTGGTAGCGAGAAGGAAGTAGATGGACAGATGTACAGGGAGCCGAGTGGGCGGTGCCCTGTCTTTGGGAAGAACATTCAGCTGCATCAGCCCCCCAACAACCCTCACTATAAGAATGATTTTCTTGTAGATATTCCTTCAAAAGCGGAGTCTGATGCAGCAGGAAATCCCCTTCCTGGAGGATTTAATAACAGCTTCAAACTCCCTGATAAAACGCCGTACTCCCCTATGACTGCAGCCAAACTAAACAGCTTCTCACAGTGTGCGTAGACATTGCACATGCAGACATTTATTAAATTCTGTTCGGTATATTTCGCGGGGATATATACACTGCATAATATGTATGTATATATATAAAGTTGTATTTATGTATAGTGGGGAGTATACATACAAATATTCGTATATATATATTATATATATGTGTATTCAGACATGCATACACCCCATGGCCTATATATATATATATATATATATATATATATATATATGAGGTGTGGTTTTTGTTTCAACATGCAATGGGCAGCAGCAGCTTCGCACTTTGTTGTGTTAGTGGTTTGGCGTTTATCTTTTGTCGGGGTCTCCGTTTGTTCGTTTTTTTTCTTCTTTCCGTGTGTTCCTATTAGTGCATACATACACCTACAAATGCATGTAGATTATATATTAATATTTCATATATATATACATTGTATATGCATGCGCCTACAAATATATGTGCATTACATATGTTAATATTATTATAACATTATATATACTGATAAATAGATGAATATTTCTGTTTCTTTTTTTTGTCTTCAGTGAAGGCGAAGACTCCACTGGGTCGGTGTGCAGAGTTGAGTTATAAAACAACGGCTGGACGCAACTCTCTTTATCGTTATCCATTTGTTTACGATACTCAGAAAGAATTATGTTATTTCTTATTTATACCCATGCAGAGACTCATGGGAGAAAGATATTGTTCTTATGAAGGAAACCCTCCAGACTTAACTTGGTATTGCTTCCAACCTAAGAAGTCGCCGAGCCTCAGACCCCAACTCGTCTATGGATCCGCTTATGTTGGAGAAAACCCAGATGACTGGGAAACAAAATGCCGTGCGTATATATATATATATATATATAATATATATAGGCTGTTTCATGTATAGGCATTATATATATGTATTCATATACACGTATGTACGTAAATGAATAATGTAGAAAATGTATGTATTGTATGCGTGCCAGTATCATCCATCCTGTAGAAGCGTTGGCCTATTGATGTTACTTTGTCAAAGAGCTCTGTGCACCCACAGCTGCAGTTAGAGAGCAGTAGAAGACTGTTGTGATGTATGCATATCTGCATGCGTGCATGTTGTTTTGGGGTGTATTTGTTAGTTTGTCTACATGCATTATTATATATCTCATGGGTTGCACGAAGAGTATCTGATTTCTTGTTCTTATGTTGGGGCGTACGTACAGCAAACAAGGCAGTAGCAAACGCTGTATTCGGAGTGTGGGAGGGGGGAAGATGCCAAGAGCATAGACGGCGCAAGGGGGCGAAGAAGGAGAAAGTTAATTCTAAAGAAGACTGCTGGATTCTTGCATTTGAAAACCCTGGAGTCGCCAGCGATCATCCCGTCACTGACGACGAAAAAGTCGGAACTTTGGGATATTATTTCCCAACTGTTGAGGCCAATCAACCCAAGTCCGGTGAGCAGACGCAATGCTTATATATATATATATATATACATATACATATATATATATATATTGTATGTTGCGTGTACACCTCAGTTTTTTGCGGGGTGTATAGATATACAGACACGGGGACCTGTTTGGCTGTTGATGTGATTTTACTTAGGAATGTTTTGGTAGTCTCTAGGACAGTACACCTCAATGGAATGCGGTGTATGGCTGCGCCTACAGGGCGTATATATAGATACATTACATATATATATGTATGTATGTATTTATATATATGCATATTTGAATGTATACAGGAGGCGAGGGTGTGAACTATGGGAGTTATTATCCTTCATCGAAGGAGTGTTGGTTATCTGACGAAGTGCCGAATTGTTTGGTGCCAATGGACGGAGCCGTTGCATACACCGCATTAGGAGGTTTAGACGAAGAAGCTGCCCCGTGTACAGACAGCTTCCCTCCTACATCTACTCCCTGCGACCCTTCGACTTGCACAATTACTCTTACTTCTTGTGTTAATGGTGCTCTTGTCTCCAAAGAAGTAGCATGCCCAGCAGAAGAAAGCAACGTTTGTAAGTACACACAAATAATATACATGCATACATACATGCATACGATTAAAAAACCCTAAACCCTAAACCCTTAACACTACGCCCTTTATAATGAACAAGAGGTGAGATGTATATGTGTTTCATTTGAAGGCCTCTCTTTATCTTCTTCTCTTTCTTCTTCTTTCTTGTTGCAGGCGAGGGTAGTCGGTTTTCTGCGGTTATGATTGGCCTCGCAGCAGCGGGTGGAATTCTGCTGCTGCTGCTCGCTGGAGGAGGGTTTGCTCTCTATCGGTAAGTCTTTCTTTCTGCCGGTGTATAGGCAGATATACGTATATATATTATATATACTGTACAATATATCTATGCATATATGCATAGATATACTGTACAATATATATGCATATGTATGGCTAAACATAATTAAAAAATAAGTAATATATAAACATATATAGATTTATTTATCTATGTTATCTAAAGGCATGTAAGAATAAGTAAATAGGTAAATGCAAGTATATATGTATATATATGTATATCTAAATATATATATATATATATGTAAATATTGTTTGCTCCAGAAGCAGACGGGGGCCTGCACGGAAGGGCGAAGAGGCAACGCGTTCAGATTACGTACAGGAAGAAGCTGCAGCAAATAGAAAAAAGCAAAGACAATCAGATTTGGTGCAGCAAGCAGAGCCTTCATTCTGGGGTATGTACACCTCAAATAGATAGAAGAAGACAATCGAAACGATATTCATATATTTATTGCCTGTCTATGTACAAATTCATAAAGAAGCGGAGTCAGAAATGCAGGAATAAACATAATAATAAACAAAATATAATTAAGTAAAAGTGTTTATATATGTACATTCGTAAAAACTTATTCTTTTGTTCTGTTTCCTCTACCTCTCTCCGTTCTTTTTTTATTTTTTTGTATTTGTTTGGTTCGTTTTGTTTTGGGTTTTGTTGGTTGTTTAAAAGCCGCTGTTTGTTTGTTCCGGTCTTGATTGCTGTGCTCTATGTTTGCTTGCTTTTATTCCTTTGTTTTCTTTTTGTTTGTTTGTTTGTTTGTTTGTTTATTCTTTTTCGGGGTTTGTTTTGTATTATTTAAATGGATTTTGTTGTTTTCTTTTTTTGTTTGTCTTCGTTTTACTCTGTTTTTATTGTTTTATGTAGTTGTTTTCTTTTGTATGAATTTTATATTCTCATTTGCTTTACCTTTGTTTATTTTTTTGTTTTTCTTTGTGTATTTTCATTTAATTCGTCGTTGTTGTGGGGTTCGCGTTGGTTAATATTTGTTCTTTTCTTTGTTTTTTGTGTTTTTGTTTGTTCTTAGAGGAGGCAGAAGCAGACGAAAATGAGGGCGCGGAGAATACTCACGTGTTGGTTGATCAAGATTATTAAAAAGAAGAAGAGGAGAAAGAAGAAAAAGAACAAAAATAACGAAGAAAACAACAAATAAACAGACCCAACAAACACAGGGGCAGGGAGGTTCAGCAGACGTGTTGTTTGCTGTCGCTCTCTCTCGCTCTCTCTCTCTCTCTCTGTCTCTCTGTCTCTTTGTCTCTGTCTATTTCTGTATCTCTCTCTCTAACTCTACCTCCCTCTCTTTGCTTCTTGTACATGATTATTGCTTTTGCGTTTCTTCGCATCCTTTTCAACTCTTGCATGCATGCATGTACTCTGCGTGCATGCATGCATGCATGTATGCATGTATGCGTGCGTGCATGCACTTCACATGCATGCACTCTGTATGCATGTACTCTGCATGCATGTGCTCTGCATGCATGCATGCATGCATCCACTTTGCATGCAGTAGAAAAATGCCCTTTAATCGCTGCTCTTACGGGTTGTAAACCGGCTGGCATTTGTGAGGAAATTGAGTTTTCAGGTGTATGTACACCCCAGTGCTGTCATGCTTTTCTAAACCCTAAACCCTAATAAATAAACCCTAGCCTCTGTTGCTCAAGTATTTTGCCCCTTTCTTCTTCCGTTTGTCTCTCCGCTTGCTTTGTTGCTGCTACTGCTGCTGCATTTCTTCGCAGCAGCAGCGGCGTCCTTCCTCTTGGGGCTTTTTGTTCGTGTTTGCTGCTCCTGCGCATGCATGCAGCAGCAGCAGCAAACACACATGCAGGTTCCGTGCCGTAGGGGACTGGAGCTATGAAGACAATCTCTTCCAAACAGTAGCAGCAGCGGCAGCAGTAACAGCAGCAACAGCAGCAGTAGCATTAACAGCAGCAGCAGCAACAGCAGCAGCTGCTGCTGTGCACTGGGTTTGCAACAGCACCAGCGAAGAGATGCCCTCGTCACGAGATAAGGAAGAAGCGCCTTTTAGTGCTGTCTTGCTTGCTGCTTGCACGCAACAGATGCAGCAACAGCAACAGCAACAGCAACAGCAGCAACAGAAGCAGCAGCAGCAGCAGCAGCAGCTGCAGGAGCAGCTGCAGTACGAGCAGCAGCACGAGCAGCAGCACCATCTGCAGGTGCAGTCTGTTGCGAATTGGTTTTCCTTTTACTTCTTTCTTTACTTTGTTTCTGGGGCCCCCTGTGTTGGGAGACAACGCAGACGTTAGTTAGTGGAGTTTCAGAAGATTATTATTTTAATCATTTAAATATAACATTTAAATAGTGTTGATATGAGGATAGAAGTAAATTAATAAAAAAGTTAAGGCAGCCCTAAAGCAAGCAAATGGTGCCGTCGCCTATTAAGGTTTAGGAAGTCTATATATACATATATATATATATATATATATATATATATATTTACATATCTGCATATAAAGGGAGGAAGGAGGGG
>NW_013549998.1:1467-2117 GCF_000499425.1 Eimeria acervulina | reverse complement strand
TGCTGCTGCTGCTGCTGCTGCTGCTGCTGCTGCTGCTGCTGCTGCTGCTGCTGCTGCTGCAGCTCCTGGTTTGCTGCAGCTGCCTCAAGGGGTTGTGTTGGTGGGTGATGAAGCAAAGATGTTAGAAGAACGCCGCCCTAGGCGAGTCCTTCTTGCCCAAGGAGCAGCAGCAGCAGCAGCAACAGCAACAGCAACAGCAGCAAATGCTGCTGCTGGTGCTGCTGCAAAGTCTCAAACGCCTGCAGAGCACGCGCAGCAGCAGCAGCAGCAGCAACAGCAGCAGCAGCAGCAGCAGCAACAGCAGCAAATGGAGAAGAACATCACCGCTATGCAGACACTGGTGAGGAGATTAAATTTGTCTTTGGCTTTGCATGCAGCGACGCAAAAATTAATATATATTTTTTTTGCTTTGTACTTGCCTCTCATACATTATATATTATATAATATATAATATATATAGATAGTATATTATATTGTATATATGTATATATTATTTTATATTATATATACATATTATTCTCGTTATGTCTTCATATTTGTTTGCTTCTGTTCTTTAAACATTTATACAAGTTGTTTATATTATGATGCATAAATATTATTTCAAATATCTTCCTGCGCCTTTCTTGTTGCCTCCTACAATATATATATAT
>NW_013549998.1:0-1367 GCF_000499425.1 Eimeria acervulina | reverse complement strand
CAGCAGCAGCAGCAGCAGCAGCAGCAGCAGCAGCAGCAGCAGAAGCAGCAGCAGCAAAGAGACAGGTTTATCTGCAGCAGAGCTGCAGCTGCTGCGTCTATATATTGCTGCTGCTCGCGGCGGCTGTGGCTGCATTTGCTTAGAGGAGGCGCTGAAAGAAAAAGCTGTTGCAGACTTCGTACATCAAAGACAAACACACAAAGATGTTTCCTGTAAGTTTTATATATTTATATATTTATTTATTTATTTATTTGTTTATTTATTTATTTATTCATTTAATAAATACAGGCATTTCTAATATAGTTAGATTATGTATATGCATCTGTATATCTATATATATATCTAGTTAGATATATATATATCTATATTTTGCTTCATTTGTTTATTTTATACAATCATTTTTGTGTATTTGTATATATATTATATACATATATAATATATATATATGTTTATGTATATATATATATATATATATATATGTTTATGTATATATAATTTATCTTTTTGTTTATTTCTGCTGCTCTAACAACAGGCGCGTTGATGCTTCGTTCCTCGCTATTTTTGCTTTTCTTTGCTTAATTTTATTTTTATTTTCATGTTTATATTTATATTTATTTATTCGTTTTGTTTGTACACGACTGTGTGTCTTTATATATTTATTTATGTATTGCATTTGTTGTTGATAATGTTTCTGTTCTCTGTGTTATAATTTATTTTTATTTATTTTATTTTATTTTATTTTATTTTATTTGTTTTGCTGCATGCAGCGGAAGACTTCGAGCGCTGGCTTTTAATTGCTGCTGCAGTTGCAGCTTCGTTCGGGAGCTTCATTGAAGAAGACAATAATAAAAATAAAAATAAAAATAAAAATAAAAATAAAAAAGAAGATGAAGATGAAGATGAAAAGGATGAAAATGAAGATGAAGATGAAGATGAAAAGTTAGATTCTTCTTCTTCTAATAGTAATAGTAATTGCAATAGTAATAGTAATAGCAATAGTAATAATAATAGTAATAGTAATAGTAATAATAGTAATAGTAATAGTAACAGTAATAGTAATAGTAATAGTAATAGTAATAGTAATAGTAATAGTTCTTCAATATCTTTAATAGAGAAAAGATATATAAAACAAACTCTTGTGCTAAGAGAGCACTGGCTTATAGCAATAGAATTAGAAGAAGAAAGAAGAAAAAGAATCAGCCGTCTAAAACTAAAAGAAAAACTACTTTCTGATGTATCCGCCGACGATGATAATACAGACGAACAAAAACAAAAAATTGGACACCAGAATATGCAAACACTTCTTACTGAAGCACAAAACCTCTCTTTAAACTAAATATATTTATTATATAATATATATTATATAT
>NW_013549999.1:638-2606 GCF_000499425.1 Eimeria acervulina | reverse complement strand
AGCTGCCTATACACCTGAGGTTTCATTGCACAGTACAGCCATTTGCTGCTTCTCTTCTTCTGTTTTCTCCCTTTGCTTCTTCTTCTCGTTTTGCTGCTCCTCGTAACTCTTCTTGCTGCTGAGTTGCTGCTGCAGCAGCAGCAGCAGCAGCTGGATTGACGCAGCAGTCGCTGTTTGTCTCCGGTTTAAGAGCAAACGATTGCTGCTGCTGCTGGTGCTGCTGGTGGTGGTGCTGCAGCTCCGTGTAGCTTGCTTTTATATCTGCTGCTGCTGCTGCTGCTGCTGCTTCTAGATGTCCTGGGCAGCTATCACTTGCAGTTGCTGCTGAGAATGCAGTAGAGATGCTGCTGCTTACAGGGGCAACAGGCTGCTGCCGCAGCAGATCTGCTGCTGCTGCTGCTGCTGCTGCTGTTGCAGCAGCAATACAAATCTCTCTATCTGCCTCCCCTCCTATATAATGTGCTCTACAGCCTGCTGCTGCTGCTTCTTCTTCTTCGCTGCTAGCTGAGTGCTCCAGTGCCCTCATGCAGTTCGCTGCTGCTGCTGTTGCTGCTGCTGCTGCTGCTGCTGCTGCTGCTTGCTGGGTGTTCATGTGGGTGTTAGGCCTGCGGGCGTCTGCAGCAGAGGCGCTGGTGCTGCTGCTGCTGCTGCTGTTGTTGTTGTTGCTGCTGCTGCTGCTCTGCCTGTTGTTAGAAGGCGGAAAGCCAATAGGCTGTCCCCATCGCTCAGCTGCTGCTGCTGCTTCCTGTTGCTGCTGCTGCTGCTGCTGCTCTGCTGCTGCTGTTGCTGCTGCTGCTCCGAAGCCCCAGAAATCCACTGCCTGCTGCTGCTGGTGCTGCTGCTGCTGCTGCTGCTCGCGTTGGCCTGCGCGAATGTCTTCTGCTCTCCACCTGCCGCCTTTAGCAGCAGGAGCAGCAGCAGCAGCATCAGTTTCTGCTGCTGCTGCTGCTGCTGCGTTTCTTGCTTTGTGCTCCTGTTTGTGGTGTTTGCTGCTGCTGCTGTCTATCGTCGGTTTGGGGTGGCTGGAGATGCCTTCCTGTCTGCTGCTGTTGTTGCTGCTGCTGCTGTTGGTGTTGCTGCTGTTGCTGCTGTTGCTGCTATTGTTGCTGCTGTTGCTGTTGCTGCTGCTAAGGTCTCTGGCTGCTCCTTTGATGTTTGCTGCTGCTGTTGCGGATTGATCATTTCTTCCTGCTGCAGGGAGGCCCCGCTGAAGGGTAGTGGCGTTGCTGCTGCTGTTGCTGCTGTTGCTGCTGTTGCTGCTGTTGCTGCTGTTACTGCTGTTGTTGCTGCTGCTTCCAGCCTGCGCTGCAGCCAGTTGATTGTTAATATTTTTTCTCGCAGAAGTATTTGCCTTTCCAGTGTTTATGTTGCTGTTGTTGCTGTTGCTGCTGCTGTTGCTGTTGCTGGTGCTGTTGCCGTTGCTGCTGCTGCTGCTGCTGCTGTTCTTTTGAGTCTCCTGTCTACTTGAAGCAAAAACTGTAATATTTTGACTTTCAATTTTTCGGGTGTCTCCTCCCCCTCTTCTCTCTCTCCATCTGCTGCGGCTTCCTTGTGCTGCTGCTGCTGCTGCTGTTGCTGCTGCTGCTGCTGCTGCTGCTGCACCTGCTGCTGCTGAGGGTGGGGGCCCTCTCCTTGATGAAGTGCGGGCGAAGTCTACAAGAAAAGAATTGGGTGCATGCATTTGACTGTAGGGGACAGAAAAGTTGTTTGCTGCAGTTGCTGCTGTTGCTGCTGCTGCTGCTGTTGCTGCTGCTGTTGCTGCTGTGAAGGAAGAAAATGAAGCACCACCACCAGCAGCAGCAGGATCTGCTGCTGCTGCTGGTGCTGCTAGATGAGCGAAGTTTGCTGCTGCACCAAACGCATGAGGCATTAAAGTTTCCCCTGAAGCCCCATGAGCAGCAGCAGCAGCAGCAGCAGCAGCAGCAGCATTAGCTGCTGCTGCTGCTGTATTGCCTACTGCTGTCCCGA
>NW_013549999.1:0-538 GCF_000499425.1 Eimeria acervulina | reverse complement strand
GCAGCTGCTGCTGCTGCGGCTGCTGCAGCAGCAGCAGCAGCAGGTGCAGCAGGAGCAGGAGGAGGAGCAGCAGCAGCATTTGTTTGTCCTAGCCTAGGAAAGTGAAGGAGACGAACTGCATGCATGAAGGGCTCCGGCAGCAGCTTGAGGCAGTCGTGCAGCAAATTATATCGCTGCTGTTTATTTAATTGTTTCTCCTCTGTTATATGTGCTAAAAACAATAAATATTCAGCTGCTGTTTGAGGCGGCTGGAGCAGCAGCAGCTCTGCTGCTCCAGTCCCTCCAGCAGCAGCAGCAGCAGCATCAGCAGCATCAGCAGCAGCTGCTGCTGCTGATGATGAAGAACTCGAAGTGCTGATATAAGATAATAAAACAGTTAATAGAGGTAAAGAAGAAGAAAGAAGGGTTAAAGAACGCAGCCAAGCGACAGAGTAAGACAAAGACAGCCGCACCCACATATATTCGCTCAGCTCGGACTGCAAACAAACAAACAAACAAACAAATAAATATATAAATATATAAATATATAAATATATAA
>NW_013550000.1:45467-46025 GCF_000499425.1 Eimeria acervulina | reverse complement strand
TATTATATATATTATATATATTATATATATTATACAATATATAATATATATATAATATATATTTATACATATAAACATATATCTATAGATATATGTGTGTTTGTATATCTTTGTCTATATAAATATATATACATACATGTATATCTATATGCGTATATCTGTATACATATATATATATATATATATTATATTATCATATATATATATATATATAATTATATATATATAATATTTGTATGTATATACATTTACAAGTGCATGCATGTAAGAAAGAGTTGATATATTATTTTGATATTTTTGTGCATTTGTTTGTCTTAATTTTACTCTCTGAAGAATTACAATCAGCGTATTAATGCTGAGAAGTTAATAAAAATAAAATATAGTTGAGGTGTACATGCATGCAAGCATTTGCTGTTATTATTTATTTTAATATATTATTAAATATACGCAATTCAGGTGTATATGCAGCTCTATTTTATTATTTATTTTATACAAACAGCACTTAGAAAAAAGTTTAGAATACTCTGCTGCGGTTAGAAGAGGATTCTGGTGTACGTA
>NW_013550000.1:43815-45367 GCF_000499425.1 Eimeria acervulina | reverse complement strand
CTGCTGCTGCTGCTGCTTCGCTAGCAACCGACCGATGCAGCGCAGCAGCAGCAACAGGATGAACGGCAACAGCAGCAGCAAAGTGACTCATAAAAGCAGCAGCAGCGTTGAAGCAGCATAATGCCAGATGCTTAGCCTCAGCTGCTGCGGCTGCTGCTGCTGTTGTTGCTGCTGCTGCTGCTGATTCTGCTGGGATGCTGCGGCCTCCCAGTTGCAGAACCCGCTGCGTATACACCTGAGCAGCAGCAGCAGGTACCCACTGCAGCAGCAAAAATGCATGTTACTGTCCCTGGAACGACAACAGCAGCAGCAGCAAAGGCAGAAGCAGCAGCAACAGCTGCTGTTGCTGCTGTCGTAGAAGAGCCTCCTTACAGCGCAGCGACCACGCATGTATGCAAACTGCTGTTGCAACAGCTGCTGCTATTGCTGCTACTGCTGGTGCTGCTGCTGTTCCTGCTGCTGCTGTTCCTGCTGCTGCCCTGCTGCTGCTGCAGAACAGCAAGGGCTCCCCCTCAGAAGCACGCGCTGCTGCAGGAGCTGAGCTGGTCCTGCTGCAGCAGCTGCTGCAGCAGGAAGTGGTGCTGCAGCAGGACGTGGTGCTGCAGCAAGCGGTGCTGCTGCAGCAAGAGGTGCTGCTGCAGTTGTTGCTGCTGCTGCTGCATTTGCGAGGCCTCAGCTGCTGCAGCTTTGGAGTGTACGATGAGGGATTGGGAGCAGCAATTCTTCATCAGCAAAGACAACACCAGCGGTATCGCTGGGTTGCTGCTGCAGCAGCTGCAGCACGAAGCCGCATACATACACCTCATGCGGTAGAGCAGAAGCGCTGCATAAAGGGCAGCGCCATGGGGTACGAGCTGCTGCTTTTCTTGCTGCTGCTGCTGCTACTGTTCCTGCTGCTGCTGCTGCTGCTGTTCCTGCTGCTGCTGCTGCTGCTGTTCCTGCTGCTGCTGCTGCTGCTGTTCCTGTTGCTGCTGCTGTTGCTGCTCGTGGTCTTGCTCTTGCTACTGCTGTTATTCCTGCTGCTTGTGCTGTTGTTGTTGCTGTTGCTGTTGCAGGTGCTGCAGTAGTTGTTGCAGTGGTTGCAGCAGCAGCAGCAGCAGCAAAGTTCTGCAGCAGAAACGTCTCTAGATCGAAGCAGCTGCTGTGCTTACACCACACCGACCTGCTGGGCTGCTGCAGCTTCTCCTTCGTGCCTTCTTTCATTAAAGAGAGACACCGCAAACGAGGTGAGAACAAGTCTCTTGCTGCTGCTGCTGCTGGTGCTGCTGCTGGTGCCCGTGCTGCTGTTGTTGCTGCTGTTGCTGTTGCTCCTGCGCCTCCATCGGAGCCGCATGAAGACGCAGCAGCACGCGGCGCTGCAGCAGACAAAAACAAAGGCAAGCAGCAACACTGCACCTAAGAACAACAGCAGCAGCAGCAACAGCAGCAGCAGCAACAACAGCAGCAACAGCAACAGCAGCAAACCTACGAGTAAGGCCAAAGGACAGCCGCTTTATAGGAGAGAGCCCGGAGCGAAGATTGAAGGTCGAAGCAGCACCGTTATGCACTTTGC
>NW_013550000.1:35471-40471 GCF_000499425.1 Eimeria acervulina | reverse complement strand
GCAGCTATGGGCATTGGAGCAGCAGCAGCTGCTGCTGCTCCTCTGCTGTAGAGACTATGCCGGCAGCTGCTGCTGCTGAGCTGCTGCTGCTGCTGCTGCTGCGGCTTTGCCTGGTATTGCTGCTGCTGCTCTTGTTGATGGTGGCGAGGCACATCGCGTACAAAATTTAGCTTGTTGCCGCTGCTGCTGCTGAGTCTGCTGCTGCTGCTGCTGCTACTACTACTGCTGCTGCTGCTGAGCCTGCTGCTGCGGCTGCTGCTAGTGCTGCTCGGGGGGGTCGGCGAATGTCCCGCAGGGGATTTGCTGCTGCTGCTGCTGCTGCAGTGCTTGGAGGCAATTGGTGCAGCATATGGGTGCTGCTGCTGCTGCTGTTGCGCAAGCAGCCTACGCTTCTTGTGTCGTGAACGAAGAGCTACGACATGGCTGCTGCTGCTGCTGCTGCTGCAGCAGCGGTGCCTCTTGTGGCGGCAGCAGGTGAGGGGCTGCCCGCGTACTGCAGCAAAGATCTCGTGAGTTTGTGTAGCAGCAGCAACAGCAGCAACTGCTGCTGTTGCTGCAGTCTCCGCCACACGAAGCGCAGCCTCCTGCTGCAGCGAGGCGAGGCTGCTTGTTGAGTGCCATGCAGATTCTCGTCTGCTGCTGCTGCAGGAACTGTGCTGCTGCTGCAGATGCTGCTGCAGTCGATGCTGCAGTTGGTGCTGCAGTTGCTGCTGCAGCGAAAGCTGCTGCTGCTGCTGCACTGCCGAGTGTCTAGACAGATAAGCAGGGCCCTCCAAAGGCGAGGCCTCACCATCCGAGTAGGCATCATAGAAATCAGCATCGGAGGGTTCGTGCTGCTGCTGCTGCTGCTGCTGCTGCTGCTGCTGCAGGGGGGAAGGCGAGTAGGCTGCAGCAGCAGAGGCATGAAGTGCTGCTGAGCCCTCAACTTCGCAGCCCTCGTCTTCGCTGCTGCTGCTGCTGCTAGAGCAGGAGTCATGAGCAGAGGTGGTGTTTCCCATGGTGATGTGCTGCAGTAAGACACCCAGCTGCTGCTGCTGCTGCTGCTGCCGCTGCTGCTACTGTTGCTGCTGCTACAGGAGTGTCTGATGCTCAGAGAGAGATGATTAAACAAAAACAAAACAGAAGAAAAACTTGGCGAAGCTGCACACCGTGCAGCAGCAGCAACCCCCTCTGGGGGTTCGTCTTTGCTGCAGCAGCAGCAGCAGCAGCAGCAGCAGTGGCGGGTGGTGGTGGTGGTTGCTGCAGGCTTAGCTAAGCCTTTGAACGAAAGGCAGAGAGTATCAGCATAAAACAAATAAAACAAATTAAATTAAATAAATGCAGCAAGACAAACAAACACAAAAAACCTTCTCCTCAACCCTGTGGCTTCGGCTGCGAGCCCGGGGGGCTTCTGCTGCTGCTGCTGCTGCTGCTGCTGTTGCTGTTGCTGCTGCTGCTACTGCTGCTGAGGTAGAGGCAATGGGAAGGCAAAAGCTGCAGCTTTGCTAAACGAAGCAAGCTCGGATCTGGGTGGTGGTAGCAACTGCAGCAGCAGCAGCAGCAGCAACTGCAGCAGCAGCAGCAGCAGCAGCAGCAGCAATACCAATGGCCTTCCAGCCGTAGATACACCTCAAGCCGGCGGTGGGGTCCTTCTTTCCTCCCGCAGTCTTGAGGCTGCTGCTTATTTCTTACCTCTGTTCTTTCTTTTACACCCCTGCTGCAGCAGCAGAGTAACTGCAGCAGTAGCAGCAGCAACTGAGCAGCAGCAGCAGCAGCAGCAGCAGCAGCGGCAACAGCAGCTGTTTTCATAGCCCCACAGCAGACTTGTCAGATGACAGATGGCGAAGCCAGCCCCCCGACAGCTGCTGCTGCTGCTGCAGCACCGGGAGCAGCAGCAGCAGCAGCAGCACCTGCAGGCGTAGATGCTGTTGTTGTCACAGCAGCAGCAGATGTGGGCTCTAAAACCGAGGCACCTGCTGCAGCAGAGGGAAATAGAAACGCAGCTACCTCGGAGGAGCAGCAACAACAGCAGCAGCAACAGCAACAGGAGCAGTATCAGCAACAGCAGCAGCAGCAGCAGCAGCAGCAGCAGCAGCGGAAGACAGCGGGGGGTGTTGACCGCGAGCTGCTGCGGCTGCTGACGGGGCAGGGTAATTCTTTTAATGAACTCTGCCTGGCCTTCTCCGGTGGCCGCAGCAAACGCCCTCGCGCTGCAGCAGCAGCAGCAGCAGCAGCAGAAGCAACAACAGCAACAGCAAAGGCAACACCGCCTGCTGCCGCACCTGCTGCTGCTGCTGCTGCTGCTGCACGGCGAAGCAGCAGCAGCAGCAGCAGCAAAAAACGAAGGGCCGTCGAGCAGCCAGCGAAATCCCCAACCCGTCATAAGGCAGCAACGGGTGCAGCAGCAGCAGCAGCAGCGGCAGCAGCAGATACAAAAGCAACGAAAGCAGCAGCAGCAGCATCTGCAGCTAACGAAAAAAGGGAGAGCACAGCAGCAGACCCTGGAGTGCCTGCTGCCGCAGGTGCTGAAGCAGCAGCAGCAACAGCAACAACAACAACAACTGCTGCTGCTGCTGCTGCTGCTGCTGCATGCAAGTCAGAAGAAGGGGGAGATTTGCTGCTGTCTGTCTACCCGAGAGAGCTGCGGGGCCTCGCTACTTCAGCTGAGCTGCTGCAGGCCTTCAGGGAGTGCCGCAGCAGCAGGCGCAACACGCCATGCAGCAGCAGCAACAGCAGCAGCAGCAGCAGCAGCAGCAACAACAACAACAGCAGCAGCAGCAGCAGCAGCAGCAAAAGCAGCAGCAAAGCCACGCATGCTACGAAGACGTCAACGCCAACGGCCTCGAGGAGGACCGACGCTGCATCTGCTTCCAAGAGGAAGCAGCAGCAGCAACAGCAACAGCAGCAGCAACAGCTGCAGCAGCATCGAGAGAAGCAGCAGCAGAAGACTCCCCAACAGCAAAACCATGCCCAACCAAAAAAGAAGCAGCAGCAGCAGCAGCAGGAAGACAGTCGCCTTAAGCGGCCGAAGGCTGAGCAGCAGCAGCAGGAAGAGCTGCGAACTGAAAAGAACAAAGCCAAGCAGCAGCAGCAGCAACAGCAACAGCAGCAGCAACAGAAGCAGCAGCAGCAGCAACAGGATGGGCAGAAGAAGGGCATGAGTAAGGTTATGAAGCAACAGCAGAAGCAACCGAAGCAGGAACAGGAAGAGGAGGGCCCGCAGCAGCAGCCGCAGCAGCAACAGCCGCAGCAGCAGCAGCAACAACAACAGCAGCAAGCAATTAGGGGGAAGGAGCAGCAGGAGGGCGTCAAGCAGCAGCAGAAAGACAGCAGCGAAAGCGGAGCGACAGCAACAACAGCAACAGCGGCAGCTACCGCTGCCGCTGCTACGGCTGCTGCTGCTGCTGCTGCTGCAGCTGCATGCAAAAGAAGCGCAGGGGAGAAGCCCATGCCGTGCGCGGGCAGCAGCAAGGACTGCAGCAACACCGTGATCGACTGCAGCAGCAGCAAGAGCAGCAGCAGCAACAGCAAGAGCAGCAGCAGCAGCAGCAGCAAGAGCAGCAGCAGCAGCAGCAAGAGCAGCAGCAGCAGCATCCCTGTTCCCACCACCAATGCAGGGAGCGAGCGGAGCGGCGGAGACACGTGCAGCACTAAAACAGAAGAAGGAGACAGCCCCGTGACCCCACTCAGCAGCAGCAGCAGCAGCAGCAGCAACAGCAGCAGCAGCAGGAGCTGCGAGGAGCAGAACCAAGAAGAGGAATCGTTTGCTGCTGCCTACGCCAGATCGGATGCTGCTGAAGACGCAGCAGCAGCGACGGCAGCCGTAAAGGTTGCTGCTGCTTCTGCTGCTGCGTCTGCTGCTGCTGGTGAGCACCTCGAGTCGCAGGAGAAGGAGCGGGAGCCGACGGAGCAGCCGGCCTTTAAGCAGAAGCAGCAGCAGAAGCAGCAACAGCAGAAGCAGCAGCAGCAGAAGCAGCAGCAGCAGCAGCAGCAGAAGGCAGTTCTTATGGTTCCAATTCGCCCGGAGGTGAAAGTGCGGCGGAGACCCGTAAAGCCAGGGGTAAGTTAATCGCAGCAGCAACAGCAGCAGCAGCAGCAACAGCAGCAGCAGCAGCAGCAGCAACAGCAGCAACAGCAGCAACAGCAGCAACAGCAGCTCCACCACAACCAAAACAAAACAACAAGAGCAACAACACCAACACCAGCAGCACCAGCTGCAGCAGCAGCAGCAGCAGCAGCAGCAGCAGCAGCAGCAGGTATTTGTGTGCATGCGTTGTGTGCGTAGGGCCCTGTGAATTTTAGTCTCTGCTGCATCTGCGGCTCTGCTGGGGATTTACTTTGCTGCGACTTCTGCCCCCGCGTGCTGCATCCGCGGTGTATGTACAGCTACAAGCCGCTGCAGCAGTATATCCCTGAGGAAGCTCGTGCTGCTGCTGCTGCTGCCTTCTACGGCAGCACGTGTCTCTCTCCTGCTGCTGCTGCTCAGCTGCAGCAGATACCCCGCATGCCCCGCCCGAAGGAAGGCATGCAGCCCCATAGCGAACCTGCAGCAGCAAAAGCAGCAGCAGCAGCAGCACGGCGGAGAGGAGCAACTGCAGCTGCAGCAGCAGCAGCAGCAGCAAATGAGGCATGGATGTGTCCGGTATGCCATGGAGAACCAGTTGCTGCTGCAGCAGCAGCAGCAGCACGACATCCTGCTTGGCGTTGTAAGCAGATTGATTATAAGCGGCTTGCTGAAGGAGGCGGCCTCGTTGCGGTGTTTGCTGAGCTGCAGCAGCTGCAGCGCTTCTTCCCGAAGCGTATATCATTTAGCAAGTGGGCAGCAAAACACAGCCACAAGCTGCATGCTAAGAGTCGCCGCCTGCAGCAACAGCAGCAGCAGCAACAGCAGCAGCAGCAACAGCAGCAGCAGCAGCAGCAGCGCAAGGCGAGAACGGGAACCAATACGCCGACGCAACAAGCTGCTGCTGCAGGGGAGGCTGGAGGAGGCCCTGCAACAGCATCATCAGCAGCAGCAGCAG
>NW_013550000.1:10471-30471 GCF_000499425.1 Eimeria acervulina | reverse complement strand
AAGAGGCTGGGGAGTGAGGCTGCAGTGTGTGTGCTGAGATGTCGGTGTTGCTTCTGTTGCTGCTGCTGCTGTTGCTGCTGCTGCTGCTGCAGCTTCGTATGCGTGCAGGACTTGGCGCTGCTGCTGCAGTGCACTGAGGTGTATGCACAGTATCGAGTGTGCGGCTGGCTGAGGCCTCCTGTTGCAGTGCCGCTGCGTCGTTCAAGTCAGCAGCAAAAGAAAAGAGAAGACGAAGAAGTGCTGCTGCTCGTCTGCTTGTCAGACCTCAAAGAGCTGCAGTTCGTGCGTCTGCTGTTGCTGCTGCTGTTTCTGCTGCTGCTGTTGCTGCGGTTGTTGTTGCTGCTGCTGCTGCTGCAATTTCGCTACGCGTACTGCTGCTGTGTCTCCCCAGTTGCTGTTGCTGTCGCTGTTGCTGCTGCTGCTGCTGTTGCATGTGTTTGGGAGCAGCCTGCTGCTGCTGCTGCTGCATGCTGTAGCTTCTTCTGCTGTCAAGCTGCTGAGCAGTGTCCTTGTTCGCGCTGTTGCTGCTGCTGCTGGTGTAATTGCTGCTGCTGTTTTTTTCTGCTGCTGTTGCTGCTTCAGCTACACGGAACTGCAGCACTACCTGAGCTGCTGCTGCTGCCATTTCCAAATCTTGCTGCTTTTGCTGCTGCTGTTGACAAGTGAGCCGCCTCCCCATCTGCTGTAATTCTCGCCTTTTGCTGCTGCTGCTGCTGCTGCAGCTCTTCCTGCTGCTGCCGCTGCTATCGTTTGTGCTGCGGCTGTTCTTGTCGCTTTTGGTGTTGCTGCTGCCGCCGCTGTTCGTGTTACTGCTGCTGCTCTTGCTGCTGTTGCTGTCGCTCTTGGTGCTGTTGCTGCTGCTGCTGTTATGCAGCAGCAGCAGCAGCAGCGTCAGTCTTCTAGAGGATAATCAGGGCCCCTCCAGGAGAACAGCTTATGCTGTCTCTGCCGCTTCTGCTGCTGCCATTGCTGCTGCTGCTGCAGGCAGGTGTTCGGGAAGATATCTCCCTAAACTAGCAACAGCAACAGCAGCAGCAGCAGCAGCAACAGCTGCAGCAACAGCTGCAGCAACAGCAGCAACGACGAAAGGAGACTCACAGGTTGTTGGCTTTGCTGCTGTTACCCGCAGCAGCAGCAGAATTTTTTATTTGTATTTTAGATGCAGCTACAGCAGCAGCAGCAGGAGCACACCTATTTTGTTATGGCTTCTGCTGCAGCAGCTGCAGCAGCAACGGGCGCTGTCAGCAGCAGCAGCAGCAGCAGCGGCAACTGGCGCTGTCAGCAGTAGCAGTTGGGGTGTCTGTGCAGCTCAGCTGCAGGGAGATTTTCGCTTGGCTTTTTGTTTTTTTGCGAGGTCTATACACCGCAAACCTCAAATAAAACAAATTGCTGCTCATGCATCTGCTGCTCTGTTGCTTCTGCTGCTGCTGCTGCTTCTGCTGCTGCTGCTGCTGCAGATACTAATTAAAGAGCTGATAATGCGTATGCTGCTCTGCCGCTGCTGGTGCTGCTGCATACAGTAGAGAAAACAAATAGCTGCCAACATAAAACTAAACACTAGAGCTCTGCTGCTGCTGCTGCTGCTGCTGCTGCTGCTGCTAGTGCTGCGTTCATTAGGTAAACCAAATAGCTGCTTATTCATCTGCTGCTCGGCTGCTGCTGCTGCCAGCATTGAACCAAACATCAGAGCTCTGCTGCTGTTGCAGTTGCTGGTGTTGCTGCTGCTGCTGTTGTTGTACGTGCTGCTGCTGCAGCAGCACTTTTATTTATTTATTTATTTATTATTATTAATTATTTGTTTTGTTGTTTTGTTTGTATTTTGTTTTTTTCTGTCTTCGTACTCCTCGCCTTTCCTCAGCAGCAGCAACTGAAGACGTAAACCCTAAACCCTAAACCCTAATTCTGCAGCCCTAAACCCTGATCTCTAAACCCTAAACCCTAAACCCTAAATTCATTCAGGGTAGCTGCAGCTTCTTCTTAGGGTTTCCTTGCGCAGATTCAATCGCCAGCAGTCTGCCGCCAGCTGTAATTAAAAAGGGTTTAGAGTTTAGGGTTTAGGGTTTAGGAGAGGTTCTGCTGATTTTCTTAAAGGCTAAGGCTGCAGCCGAGCAGCTGCTGCATTGCCGCCTGTTGCACTGCAACAGCGGCAAGGCAGCGCGACAGGCTTCAGCAACAGCAGCAGCACAGCAGCAGCAACAACAGCAGCGGCAGCAGCAACAACAGCACTAGCAGCAGCAGCAGCAGCAGCAGCAGCTGTTGCGTCAGACCTGCTACTGCTGGTTGTTTTTCTTTACGCTGCTGCCTGCTGCTTTGTTTGCATGTGTTGACTGAAAGCGATTGAAAGGAGCAGCAACAGTACCAGCAGCAGCAGCAGCAGCAGCAGAAGGGGCCCCTTCGTTTGCTGCTGCTATCGCAGCAGCTTGAGAATGAAGCAAAGAAGCCTTCGCTTGCTGATACTCTTCTTGCTGCATCGCACAGAGAGAGAGCAGCAGCAGCAAACACCAATACTCTGACTCCCGCTGCTTCATTTGCTGCAGTTCGTGTTGCTGCACTTGCTGCTGCTGCAGTTGCTGCAGGATCTGCTGCTGCGCTTGGTGCTGCACTGGCTGCTGCGCTTGCTGTTGCCCATGTTGCTGCTGCAATTGCTGCTTTTGCGTTTGCTGCAGCGAGTACACCTATCTGCTGCATTTGCTGCTGCTCTGGCTGCTTCATTTGCTGCTGTAAAGTGTGCAGTGTTGCTGCAGCAGCAGCACAAGCAGCAGCAGTAGCAGCAGCACAAGCAGCAGCAGCAACAGCAGCACAAGCAGCAGCACAAGCAGCAGCAGCAGCAGCATGATTGTTCTGACGAGTTTGTTAGTATTAAGTTTATTGTCTAAGAGGGACTGGGGCTTGAAGTTGCTGGCGAAGGGCCTTTGCATGCGTTGCTGCTGCTGCTTCTCTTGCTGCACTTCATCTACTAACGGCGATGCTTCTTCCCAAAGAGCAGAGCCTAAGACACGCAGCCATGCTGCTGCTTTTAAAGCTGCACATACACCGCAGCAAATATATCGACAACACCTCCATTCAGACCACAGAGCTGCTGCTGCTGCTGCTGCTGCTGCTACTGATCTTGCTGCTGCTGCTGATCCTGCTGCTGAAGTGGCTGATGCTGCTTCTAAGGTGCCTCCTTCTGGTGCTGCGGCTGTTGCTGTTGCTGCAACTGTTCATAGTGCTGCTGATGCGGTTTTTGTTAGTGCTGCTGCTGCTGCTCCTTCCCCTTCTGGTGCTGCTGCTTCGTTGACTCCTGCTGGTGCTGCTGCAGCTTCTGTTGATGCTGCTGCTACTTTGTTTGATGCTCCTGCCGTTATGCTGCGGTTTTTCTTGCTGCTGCTGTTGCTGCTACTGCTGCTCTTGTTGTTGCCGTTGCTATTGTTCTTGCTGCTGCTGCTGCTGCTGCTGCTCTCGTTGATGCTGTTGTTATTGCAGTTTGTGTTGCTCTTATTGCTGCCGTTTATGCTGCTCTTATTGCTGCTGTTGCTGCAGCTGCTCTTGCTGCTACTGGTGCTGCCGCCGTTGTTGCCGTTGCTGCTGCTGTGGCTGCTGCTGCTGCTGGTTTAACCTACACTTGGTTGCACTTCCTCCGAACAAGTTGTAGAGGTTTTTAAGTGCTGCTTCTCTGTTCATTAGCTGCGACAAGAAGAGAAGCGCTTCATCGAAGCAAACAAAGCCTTTGTCTGCTGCTTGCTGCTGCACTATCAAACGGTAAAGAACGTAATGCTGCAGCAGCTGCGCCTCTCGTCTGTTGCTGCTGCTGCATTTAAGCCGGCTGTATAAACAAAGAAAATCAAAGTACTCCAAATACCCATCGCCGTTTGAATCTGCTTCCCTGCACACAGGCACACACACAAACAGCAGCAGCAGCAGCAGCAGCAGCAGCAGCAACAGGAGCAGCAGCAGCAAAAGCAGCACGCAGCAGTAGCACAAACAAAAGCAGTTGCAGCAAAAGCAGCAGCAGCAGCAGCAGCAGCAAACAGCATTACAAGCGGTAACAAAAGAGACAACGCCATGAATAGCAGCAACTGCAGCAGCAGCAGCAGCAGCAGCAGCAGCAGCAAAAGCACCAGCACTACCACTACCATCAGCTTTCTGCTGCTGCATTTGTTTGGTTTGTTGCTGCTTCCAGTGCTGCTGCAGCCGTCAGAGTTGCTGCGCATGCAAATGATGCACGTGCAGAACAATTTGTCTGCAGCAGCAGCAGCAGCAGCAGCGGCAATAACGACAGCAACAGCACGGGCTATAGTAGCAGCAGCAGGAACAGCAACAGCAGCAGCAACAGCAACAGCAACAGCAACAGCAGCAGCAGCAGCAGCACCCGCAACAGCAGCAGCAACAGCAGCAGCAGCAGCAGCTCACCAGACGCAGCGTTCTATCTCCGCAAGGGGCAGCATAATGCCGTCTCGTTTCATTGCTTGTGCTATGTCTGCTGCATTAATTTTTTTGTTGTTGTCTCTGTCTAAATCAATAAACAGCTGCAGCAGGCGTCGTCTCTCCTGCTGCCGCAGCTGAGCAGCCAGCAGCAAATCTGCTTCGCCAGGGAGAGGACATCCTGCTGCGGCAGCAGCAGCAGCAGACCGCCCCATCTCAATAAAAGAGAGACAAACAATTAAAACAGCAAATCAATGTTACATTCACACATAAACATAAACGCAGTGCTGCTGCGTTTATGTTGCTGCTGCTGCGTTTATGTTGCTGCTGCTGCGGATAATGATGCTGCTGCTGATGCTGTTGCTGCTGCTGTTGCTGCTGTTGCTGGCGGGACCGCTGCTGATATTGCTTCTGCGAATGCTGCTGATGCTGCTGAATCTGCTGCTGCTGCTGCTGATGCTGCTGCTGCTACTGTTGGTGCTGCTGCTGATGTTGCTTCTACTGCTGATGCTGCTGCTGATTTTTCTGCTGCAGCTGTTATTGCTGCTGAGGCTGCTGCTGAGGCTGCTGCTCCTGCGGATGCTGCAGATGCTGCTGTTGCTGCTGCTGCTGCTGCGAGGACTGCAGCGAGACGCAGCACTGGCCACAGAAGCAAGCAGCAGCAATGCTGTGGGGCTTGCTGCTGCTACTGCTGCTGCTGCAGCTGCTTCACTACGAGATAGGCAATAGAAAAGCGTAGAAATTTCAATCGATACAAACAAAAGGAGAGAAGCAAATATATGAATAATAATTTAAATGCAAATATAAATATAGATAAAATAAATATAAAAAATATAAATATAAGTTATATTAATAATATAAATATAAATATATATATACAAATATAAATATATAAATATAAATATATATTATTATATGTATCGAGCCAGCAAAGTGATTCTCCCGACAGCGCAGCAACAAACAAACCCTAAAAGTAAAGCAGAAGGAGAAAATAATTTAAAAAGAATTAAAAAATTAATTTAAACAAAATAACAAAACAAAAAAAAGAGAAGACAAACAGAGCAGCAGCAGCAGCAGCAGCAGCCAGCATCGATGCTGCCAGCGTGGCTTGACTGCAGCAGCAGCAGCAGCAAATATAGGCCTCAGGGATATTAAATTAAAACGGGATTAAAATATAATAATTTCAAAGGAATAAATATTAATTATTTCAAAAAAGGAAAGAAAAAAGAAGAAAAAATACAAACAAATTGTTCTCTCGTTCTCTTTCTAAGGTCACCACCGCTGCAGCGACAGACGCCCACAGCAACAGACAGCGAAACTAACATTGAAAATAAAAATAATAAATCAAAATAAAAATAAATTAATTATTTATAAACTTTTTATTAATAACAATAAATAAAAAGAGAGAGATATATTTCTATGTTTGCTTCTCTTCTGCTCTGCTTGACTGAGGGGTGATGGCTGTACTTGTTGTTTATTATTAACTTTCTTTTTTAAGTTAAATTTTATTCTTTGTAAATATTATATTATTCTTTAACAATTATATATTTACTTCTATCAATAAGGAATTACTTGTTTAGTCATTAGAATCGTAGAGGCAGCAGCTACGGAGTAGCTCTGCTGCAGCTGTTTCTGCAGCAATTATCAGCGGCAGCAGCACTAAATTCAGGCTGCGCTGCTGCTGCTATTGTTGCTGCTGCTGCTGCTGTTTCTGTTGCCGTTGCTGCTGCTGCAGGTGTTGCTGCTTTTGCTGCTAATGTTGTTGTTCTTGCTGCTGCTGCTGCAGCTTCTGCTGTTGTTTCTGCACTCTAAGTACGCAGCAGCAACTGCTGCTGAATCTGTACACAAGCAAAAATGCCTCTACCAAGGCCTCGCGCCATTCAGGCCCTCCCCGTGTTGCTGCTGTGGCTGCGCTGCTGCTGCTCAGCAGCAACACAGCAGCAACGAAGAGGGCTGTCGTTGCTGCAGCGCGATGAAGGAGACAAGAAAGCTAATTCTGCTGTCTATACACCTCGATCCCTCTATTATTACAACTAGAAAAACCGCAGCTGCAGCAACACTCACAGCTGCCGCAGCAGTCGATGCTAGAGCACCCGCTGCCGCAGCAGCAGCAGCAGGAGCTGCTGCTGCTGCTGCTGCAGGAGCAGTACTAGTAGCTGCAAGAACAGAAGCAGCCGAAGCACGGGGAACAGCACTAGCAGCTGCAGCATCAGCAGCAGCAGCAGCAGCAGCGCGAACATCAACAGCAGCAGCAGCAGCAGCAAGTGTGCTTCAGGTGATAACTTTGCTGCAGCGTGGCAGGGCCCTAAGGCATCCGCCTAAGGTTAATTGTTTATTTAGCTGCTGCACACAACGCCTATACCCCTCTCCGTACACTTCATCTTTGTTTACTGCGAGTCTCCATAGCTGGTACCGCAGCAACTCAAGCTCCAGCTGCTGCTGCTCCTGTTGCTGCTGCTGCTGCTGTTGCTGCTGCTGTTGGTGGTGCACCGGATACTGCTGTGGGTGCTGCAACAGCTGTTGCTGTTGCTGCTGCTGCTGCAGCTGCAGCGTGCTGCTATTGCTCCAGCTGCCCGAGTTACTCTTGCTTCTGCTTCTGCTGCTGCTGCTGCTGCTGCTGCTGAGGTCTTCATATGCTGCCAGCAAGACTTTTGCTGCTGCGACGTTGCACCAGCCTTCTTCAATATGTTTGGGGCTGGGGGTAATTTGATTAATCGAGAAAAATGCGTGCAGCAATTCGTGTGCTGCATGCTGCTGCAGCAGCAAACGCGGCAGCCCCCTCGTCAGCTTCACACACCTAGCAAAGCGCACCTGCAGCAAGTACCCCTGTACCTGCTGCAGTAGCTGCTGCTGCTGCTGCTGTTGCTGCTGCTGCTTGGTGCGGAGACCGCTGCTGCTCCTTGAAGGGAAGAGACTAGGCCTTGGGTTTCTGCTGTTGCTTATGCGTTGCTGCTGGGCTTGCTGCTGCTGCTGCTGCTGCTGCTGGTCTTGCTGCCGCTGTTGCAGCAACAACTGCTGCTGCTGCTGCTGCAGCAAAGGCAGCAGCGGGGATTGAATTACTTCCCCCACCAGCAGCAGAACAGCCAGAGGCGCAGGTCGCAGCCGCAGGTGCAGCACTTCGCAGCAGCCAAACAAATGAGAGACAGCTGCCTCACCAGACGAAGCCTTCCGCCCCACAGCAGCAGCAGCAGCAGCACCAGCAGCAGCACCAGCAGCACCAGCAGCAGCAGCAGCATCAGTGCCGAAGTCTTCTAGCACCACAGGGACTGGCAGGTCGGAGTTGGGGGTTGGGTGCGACTGTCCTGCAGCAGCAGCAGCAGGTGCTGCTGCTGCCGCTGCACCTGCTGCTGCTGCTGCTGGTGTTGCTGGAGGAGCAGCAAGCTGTCTGCGGGTAATCAAAGACGGGCGCTTGGTTAGCTGCTGCTGCTGCTTTTTTTCTTGTTGCTTCTTCTCTTGCAGTTCAAGTAGCTGCTGCTGCAGCTGTCTAAGAGTGGGGGAGAAGCAAACCCCTTCGCGCTCTAAAGCCAGCAGCGCGAATCTCACAGCAGCAGCAGCAGCATCATCTGTATCTGCTGCTGGCAGCGAAGCGCAGCGGCCGCACAACACAGCAGCAGGCCCCGCCGCTGCTGCTGCTGCTGCTGCTGCTGCTGCAGGTCGCCTGCAGGTAGTGAAGGGCAGCTGTCTGCGCCGCATGAGTTTTTCTCCTGCTGCATTGAGGGCCTTAGGAAGTACTTCTCTCCCCATGTGTACGTACACCGCAGCTCTTCGATCGCATGCAATGCATTTCGGGTGTATCTTGCTGCACGGGAGGCAGCAGCAGCCTCCACGGAGCGCCAATGTGCCTCCTGAAGGCTGGCCTCCTGCTGCTGCTGCTGCTGCTGCTGCTGCTGCTGCTGCAATCTGCTCCGGGGTTACTGGTGGTGGCTGCTGCAGCAGCACGGGGGAAGCAAAAAATGCATGCGACTCGAAGGGGCCCGTCAAGGGCTTGCTGCAGCAGCAGCAGCAGAAGCAGCTCTTGTGCTGCACTCCCCCAGATCCATCTGTTATAAAAATGCTTTCATTGAGGCTCTCTCCGCAAGTGCTGCAGCGGGTGCATCTCGCGTGCTGCACCTTGCCTTTGCTGCAGTTCTTTGCTGCTGCTGCTGCTGCTGCTGCTGCCTTCGTCGCAGCTGGGCCCCCCGCTGCTCTTGCTGTTTTGCCCGTCGTTGCTGCTGCTGCTGCTGCTGCTGCTGCTTCTGCTGCTGCACGGTCAGGCAGACGTACATAGGCTTCGGAGGGCCCCACAACTTCTCCACATACAGCGCAGTGCTGCTGCATGCATGCAGCATGGAATACCCGGGAAGCAATGAGCTCCCTCAAAGGCTTTTCTGCTGCTGCTGCTGCTGTTGTTCCTGTTGCTGCTCCTGTTGCTGCTGCTGCTGCTGCTGCTGTAGACGCGTACACCAGACGCTCCCCGCTCCCCTCCACCGGACGCCCGCACACCCCACACCGCATGCAAGACAGGTGGCAGCTCACAGGCACACACAGGTCCCCAGCAGCAGCAGCAGCACGAGCAGCTGCAGGAGCGGCAGCAGGTGCAGCAGCGGGAACAGCTGAGGCAGCCCGACCAGCTGAAGTAGAGCGAGCAGCACGAGCAGAAGCACTAGCAGGTGCTGCTGCTGCTGCTGCTGCTGTGGCCTTGTGGCGCTGCAGCTGCTGCTGTCTTTGCTGCAGCTGTTTATACCGCTTGAATTGCTGCGGGCTCAGCGGTACAGACACTGTTATATACGCCTCCCCAGGCCGCAGCAAACCTCCACAAATGCCGCAGCAATCCTCGTTGCATGCAAGGAAATCCAAGCGGGGCTGCTGCTGCTTTTGCTGCTGCTGCTGCTGCTGCTGCTTTTGCTGCTGCTTGAGGGGGGTCTTGCTGCCTTGGGTTGACGGCAGCGATCGGACGAGTTGCCCCGTAGCAGCAGCACCTTGCGCCTTCCTTGGCCGCGTGGCTGCTGCTGCTGTTGTTGTTGTTGTTGCTGTTGCTGCTGCAGCTTTTCCTGTTGCTGGAGGCGCTGCTTCTGCCGTTGCAACAGCCTTTTTTGCTGCTGAAGAAGCCTTTTTTGCTGCTGCAGCTGCTGCAACGTGGCCGCGTGCTGCTGCGGTGTGGGGTGGCACAGCAGCGGAAGCCGCTGCCCCTGTGGGACCATTCTTCTCTCGTCTACAAGTGGCTGAAACCGTGTGCTGCAGCCTGCTGCTGCTGCTGCTGCTGCTGCTGTTGCTGGGTGGCGCTGCCCCGACACTCAGCGGCTGCTGCCGCCGCTGCTGCAGCGTATGCATCCCCTGTGTAGCTAGCTGGCTAGCTAGAGCGGCAGCTAGCTAGAGCAGTAGCTAGCTAGCTGCGCTCGAGGCAACAACGCGAAGTCGCGCTGCTGCTGCTGCTGCTGCTGCTGCAGCTGCTAGACTGAGGGGGCCAGGGAGCTTCTGACAATTTGCTCTTCCTCTAGAGAGTAGGGAAGTAAAGAGGCTGCAACAGGCGGCCAGAAGCAGCTGCGGCCGACAGCAACGCAGCAGCTTCAGTGCTCGCCTTGAGCCAATTGCTGCTGCAGCTGCTGCTGCTGCTGCTGCTGCTGCTGCTGCAGTGTGCGCTCCCCATAACAACAAGTCAAGTGGTGAACAGACTCCCGCGCCGATGAAATCCTTGTGGCAGTAAAAATCTCTATTGATGCATGCGCTCAATGAATTAGCGGCAGCAGCAGCAGCAGCAGCAGCCGCTGCTGAAGCAGCCGCAGCAGCAGCAGCAGCAGCTGCTGCTGCTGCTGCTGTCTTGTCGGTAACCGATCCCACGCTGTTTTTTCTGCCTTCTTTCAATTTTTTGAGTGAAATTATCCTTAATTTGGAGGGTTTTTATTTAAAGGGGTTGTATGTGTGTTGCTGCTGCCGCTGCAGTTGTTGCTGCTGCTGCTGCTGCTGCAGCAAAGGGAGGGCCCCCGTTCTGCTGGCGTCGGCGGAGCCCCCTTCAGGTGTACGTGTAGCTGGGGCCTGGTAGACAGCGTTTCTTCGCCTTTATTTTCTGTTGTTTAATTCCTTTTGCAGTTACAAGGCCCCTGTAAAACGCTGTGGGGAGCCGCCTTGGGGCGCCCGGTGCCTGCTGCTGCTGCCGTTGCTGCTGCTACTGTTGCTGCTGCTGCTGCAGCTGCTGCTGCAGGGACTCAGCAGCAGCTGCAGCTGCAGCAACAGGGAAAGCAGCAGTATACGGCTGCAGCAACAGTAGCAACACCAGCAGCTGGCGGCTGCAGCAGTAGCACCTACAGCAGCAGCAGCAGAAGCCAGCACCAGGACACTGCAGCAGGAAACATCTCCAGCAGCAGCAGCATCATCCGTTGCTGCTGCTCCCGTTTGCTGCTGTAGTGGTGAACTGCTGAGAAGATGGCGACTAAAATGAAGCGCTTCCTGGCCCCTGGCCCAGCAGCAGCAGCAGCAGCAGCAACAGCAACAACCACAACAGCAGCAGGGGAGTCCGCACACGATTCAGCCTCCAAAGGCAGCCTCATTGCAGCACCTACTGCCTATTCCCCCAACAGCCAGGCAGCAGCAGCAGCAGCTGCTGCTGCTGCTGCTGCAGCTGTTGCTGCTGCTGCTGCTGACCGTGGGGGCCCCTCACCGGACGAAGGAGATGAGCCGCCGCAGCAAAGTGCAGCAGCCCCAGCCACACCAACCACAGCAGCAGCAGCAGCAGCAGCAGGAGAAGCAGCAGGAGAAGCAGCAGAAGCAGCAGAAGCAGCGGCAGCAGAAGATGCAAGTAAAGCATATACGGTTGAGCAGGAGTTATATGGCTGGGGCGGCTTCTTCTCTCGCGTTGCGGTGCAGCAGAGACATCTCAGCAGCAAGCAAACAACACAGGGAATCAAGAACAGTCTCAAGGTAACCCTCCACTGGAGCAGCAGCAGCAGCAGCAGCAGCAGCAACTGCATCAGTCGAAGCATTACAAGCTTACACGCACACAACTGGTGTTGGTGCAGCAGCAGCAGCAGTTCTGCTGCTGTTTTTTTATCTGCATATCTGACGCATGCCGTTCTCGCAAGTACTGCTACTATTTCTGTTGCTGCTCCTTGTGGTGCTGCTGCTGCTGTGCTGCTGCAGCTGGGCCTGCGGCTGCAGCCATTTGAGCTGCAGCCTTCAGTGAGGGTGCGCCAAGTCTGTGGGGCTGCGCGGCACTTCGCTCTCCTCAGCGACTACGGGCAAATATATTGTTTAATAGACCCGTAAGCCTCCACCCTAGCTAGCTAGCTAGCTAGCTAGCTAGGTGGGTAGTTAGCTAGCTAGCAGCCTCCAGTTCGAAGAGGCGGCCAGCAGGCCTCGCTGTAGCAGCAGCAGTGGATGGGTCCCCTCACAGCTAAGCAGCTAGCCAGCTAGCCGCCTCTAGCTGCTTGGCTAGCTATCTAGCTAGCTACTTAGCTAGGTAGCAAGGTGCTTAGCTAGGTACTTAGTCAGGTGCATAGTTAGCTACTTAGCTAGCTAGATAGCCACTTTGCTATCTACTGAGCTAGCTACCTGGCTAGCTAGCTACTTCGCTAGCTAGCTAGCTAGCCAACTGTGCGTTGTGTTTACACGCTGCAGTGGAGCGGGCTGACACTGCTGCAGGCAGCTCTGTGGGCTTGTGCTGCTGATTGCTGCTGCTGTCGCTGCTGCTGCTGCTGCTGCTGCTGCTGCAGGGTGTACCCGTGGCAGGAGGCCTACGGGGGCCGCTGGCATTTGCTGCCGGTCTCGCTGCAGCGGCGGTTCTCTCAAGTAACGATTTCTTCGTCTTTGCTTCCTGAAGATCCTCTCGCCTTCCTCAATGCAGCAGCAGCACCAGCAGCAGCACCAGCAGCAAAAGCAGCAGCAGCAGAAGCAGAAGCAGCAGCCGGAAGGTCGGCTACTTCGTCCTGTGTAGGAGTTGCTGGGGTTGAGCAGGAGAGGGGAAGCCACGAGCGGCAGCAGCAACAGCAGCAGCAGGATCTGCAGCAGCAGCAGCAGCAAGGCTGCTGCTGCTGCTGCAGCGTACAAGACCCTGCTGGGCAATTCTCTCTCGGGGCAATTGATGAGAATGGATGTCTCTGGCTCGGCTGCAGCACGGCCTGCTGCTGCATGCGCCGCAGCAGCAAAGTTCCTCAGCAGCAGCAGCAGCCCCACCACCACCCGAACGGCAGCAGCAGCAGCAGCAGCAGCAGCAGCAGCAGCAAAGATGATGCGTGCTGGAACTATGATGTGATTGGGGGAGGTCACTGCTTCTGCCACATCGATCCAGAATCCCCTGCTGCTGCCAGCAGCAGCTCAGACAGCAGCAGCAGCAGCAGCAGCAGCAACAAAGGCGGGAGTGCCAGCAGCTCGCAGCGGCGGCTGCAGCAGCTGCACTGCCCGCTGCAGCGCCAGCTAGGACGCCTGCCGCTGCAGCAGCAAAGCAGAGGTAAATAGTTGTTCCTCGAGGCGCCCATTCACCTGAGCAAGCTCCCTGCTGCTGCTGCTGCTGCTTCTGCTGCTGCTGCTGTTAACGGTGTTGTTGCATCGTTATCCCTACTGCTGCTGCTGCTAAGTTGTGTGTATCTGCAGCAACTGAGAATAACGTCCCATGCGTGCTGGTGGCGCTGCCAGACGAAGACGCTGCTGCTAGGCCTTCTCGCTCTGCAAGTGCTGCATCAGCAGCAGCAGCAGCAACAGCAGCAGCAGCAGCAGCAGCAAGTCCAGCAGCGTCTGACTGTGGCGCTGGAACGTTGGCGGCAGCAGCAAAAGGAGCAGCAGCATCTCCTGCAGTAGGAGGTGCAGCAGGAGCATTGTTTGCTTCATCTCCTGCAGCAGCGGCAACGGCAGCAGGAGCAGCAACTGCTGCAGCAACTGCTGCAGCAGCTGCTGCAGCATCAGGAGAGGGAAGCCCTGTGCAGCATGCAGCAGTCTTTAGGTCTCGCTTATTTCCTGCTAAGTTCGGTCTGCTTGTTAAAGGGCGAAGGCTGACGAGGCTCTTCTGCCCTTTACCGGATAAGCCTGCTAAGGTTTGCTGCTGCTGCTGCTGCTGCTGCTGCTGCTGCTGGACCTGCTGCTGTTGCTGCTGCTGTTGGATATGTTGCTGTTGTACCTGCTGGAGCTGCTGCTGCTGGGGATGTTTTTTCACCTGCTGCTGCTGCTGCTGCTGGGGAGCGGTGTTGTCTTCTGCTGCTTGTACTCCTAGGACGGGTGCTGCTGTTGCTGCTGCTGCTGCTGCTGGTACTGCTAGGACTAGTGGTCTTGCTGCTGCAGCAACAAAACCTTGCGGGTTGGTGTGCGTTGCTGCTGCTGCAGCTGCTGTGCGGCCCAGGCGCTGACTTCGGTTTGCTGCTGCTGGTGAACGGGCAGCTGCTGCAGTGGGGCCTCAGGAGGCCCCCAGCAGCAGCTGCCAATCAAAGGCACCTTACCCTCGCTCTAACTCAGGTTGGCTGCTGCTGCTGCTGGTGCTGCTGTTCTCGCCTGCTGCTTCTGCTGCTGTTCCCGCTGCTGTTCCTTCTGCTGCTGCTGCTTTTGCTGCTCCTTGTTTTGCAGCTGCTGCAGCTCCTCCGTGGCCCTTTTTGGGCGCAGAAGAAGCAGCAGACGTCTTGAGTTTGCTGCTAGTGCAGTGTCTCTGTTGTTGCTGCTGCTGCTGCTTCTGCTGCTGCTACAGGTGCGGGGCTCCTTAGAAGGTCGTAGTGTGGTGGACGCTGCTTTGGGTTGCCGCGCTGCTGGGCTTGACAGCAGCAGCAGCTACCAGGCCTTTGCTGTCTGCAGCAGCGGCGTATTGCACGAGTTTAGTTTAAATCCTGCTGCTGCTGCTGCTGCTGCTGCTGAAGGTGGAAGGTCTCAGGCAGCAAAGAGGAGGCCCCTTGCAGCTGAGCCCATCGAATTCACCCCTCTTTGCTTCGATCTCGTAAGACACACGGTATCTGCTGCTGCTGCTGCTGCTGGTAATGCTTGTGCTGCAGTTACCCGTCTTGCTGATGTTCTTGCTGCTGCTGTTCGTGCTGGTGATGCCTGTCCCGGTTCTGCTGCTGCTGCTGCTGCTGCTTCTGTTGATGCTTCTGCTGCTGTAACTGCTGCTAATGCAGATTCCGTTGCTATTGCTACTCTCCATAGTTCTGTTGCTGCTCTTGCTGATGCTTAAGGTGCTGCTGCGGCTATTGCTGATGCTATTGCTGCGGCTGCTGGCGCCTAAGTGCTGCTGCTGCCGTTGTTGCTGCACCGATAAGGTCTCTGCTGCTGTTGGGCTGCTGTTGCCGTTACTGGTGTACTGAGCGCCGGATAGCTGCTGCTGCTGCAGCTGTGGGGCCCTGCCGTGTCTCTCTGCAAGCTGCAGCAGCCTCTCGCCTCCTTGAATCTACCATTTACTTGTTGCTGCTGCTGCTGTTGTTGCTGCTGCTGCTGCAGCTGTACGGCTACACGAAAGCTGCTGGTGCGAGGCTTCCTTATGCCGTTAGCAACTTCAAGCGGCTGCTGCAGGCCGTGCCTGAGGACGAACTTGAGATGGTGCTAGCCACCTGCAGCAGCAGCAGCAGCAGCAGCAGCAGCAGCACACTAAGACGTTTGGTTGACTCCTACTGGCTGCGCGAAGCAGCAGAAGATACTGTGGGGCCCGGTGCGGCGCCTTCAACGGGTGCTGCTCAGCGTGCTGCAGCACACGGCTCCGTTACTGCTGCTGCTGCTGCTGCTGCTGCTACGCAGCTGGCTGACGAATCGGCATGCAGCGACACCGCAGGGGCCACTGCTAAGGCACCCCAAGGGCAGCAGCAGCAGCTCCAGCAGCAGCAGCAGTCGCCATATGGGCCCGCGGAATCTTCACCGCGGAGCACTGTAGCGTCTTCTGCTACTCCCAGCAGCAGCAGCAGTAGCGCATCAGCAGCGCACGCAGGGTCCAGCAGCCAGCCGAAGTCCGGAGGTGCCTCTGCTGCTGCTGGTGCTGCTGCTGCTGCTGCTGCTGGTGTGTCTGATGCTGTCTTCGCAGCCTTCATGCGCTTGCGTGAGGAGGAGATCAGTCTTCTATATGCGGCAGGCGCAACCCCAGCTGCATCAGCAACAGGCCCAGCAGCAGCAGCAGCAGCAGCAGGCCCGTCAGCAGCAGCAGCAGCAGCAGCAGGTGGTGCCGCAGCAGCAGGCGGCGGGTTAACACCAATGGGAGCTGCATCAAGAGCAGCTGAAGCAGCATCCTCAGCCCCAGCAGCAGCAGCAGCAGCAGCAGCCGCAGCGGATCCTGTGCAGCAGGTTTGGTGTTGCGGGGGTTATGTGCTGCTTGCTCGTGCGAGCGGGCAGCTGCAGGCTGCGTGGCGCGGCTGCAGCAGCGTGAGTCTGGTGCAGCAGCGGTGGAAGATTTGCTGCAGCAGCAGCAGCAGCAGCAGCAGAGAGGCAGAAGCAATTGGAGAGGCATCGCAGGACTTGTACGATATCTCCAGCCACCATCTGGCGCAGGTAAACAAATGCTGCTGCTGCAGTGTTGCTGCGGGGCCTTGCATTTGCTGCTGCTGCATTGCGCAGGGGTCTCACACTTGCTGCTGCTGTGCTGCTGCTGCGAGGCACCCTGCTTGCTTCTGCTGCACGGCAAAAGGCTCTGCACGTGCTGCAACAGCAGCAAGCGTGAAGCTACTGCCAAGTGCACGGGCACTCCTGCTGCTGCTGCTGCTGCTCCGGCTTGCAGCGTCGGAGTATCTTTGTGTTGCAGTATATTAAACTCTGCATCTGCTGCTGTGTGTTTGCTTTCCCTTATATGCTGTTACCTGCGTGTTTGCGCGTTGGCTGCCGCCGTGGCAGTGCAGCAGCAGCAGCAGCAGCAGCAGAAGCAGCAGCAGCAAAAGAAGCAGCAGCAGCAGAAGCAGCAGCAGCAGCAGAATGAACAGGAGGTTTTGCGTGCGTTGTGTGTGGCTGTGCTGCAGGTGCTGCAGCTGCGCAGACACCTGGGCTTAGGCTGCTGCTTAGGGGAGGGGTTGTGGGGAAAGGCGCTGAAGCAGCTGGGCCTTCCTTATGCATTTGCACCGCCGCTGCCTCCTCCCTCTGCAGATGACCTGCAGCAGCAGCTGCTGCTGCTTGCTGCAGCACCTCAGCCACCCTACGCACTCTGCTGCTCCCCACGAGCCATCCTGCTGCTCGCCACCACCGTCCGCCAAGCATCCACAAACCCCATAAGCAGCAGCAGCAGCAGCAGCAGCAGCAGCAAAGTGAGGACAGCTTTCGCTCGCAGCAGTGTGCCGAGTTATCTGCAATTGGGGCATCTGACCTCAGCCCCGCTGCAGCAGCTGGCGAAGGCGGTGTGGAAGTACTGCATGCAAGCAGCAAACGAAGCAGCACCAGTGCAGCAGGTGCTGCTGCAGCTCTCCAGGGACATGAGCACCCTAGCGCAGCAACACAATGCAATGCTTCCGCAGCTGCAACAGCAACAACAGCAGCAACACCAGCAAAAGCAGCAGCATGAAGAGCAACAACAGCATGAAGAACAGCCGCAGCAGCAAGAGCAGCAGCAGCAGCAGCAGGAAGGAGGCTGCAGCGCGGAGCGTGCAGGGACCTCCCAGCAGCTGTCTCTGCAGCAGAGGCAGGGGGCAATGCAAGAAAGACAAGAAGCACAAACAGCTTCTCTGCTGCTGCTGCTGCTGTCGCGCGTGTTTCTAGCCCAGAGAGCAGCAGGACAGCCCGAGCTGCTGCAGCTGCTGCAGCAGCAGCAAGAGGAGGGAGGGACGCTGGCAGCAAAGCGACGCCGCTGCACAGCGCATGCAAAAAGAGCAGCAGCAGCAGCAGCAGCAGCAAAAAAGAGAAGGCACCCCGCTGCGGACGCAGCCAAAACTCAGGCAGAAGAGGATTGACTCATAGACAAGCACCCACGGAAGCTGCATTAGCAGTAGCAGCAAATGCAGCAGCAGCAGCAGCTGCCGCTGCCCTAGAGTGCTGGGGCAGCAGAGCAACCGCTGCGCACATACTGAGGGAAGCAGCAACTGGCTAGCTGCTCTGACAGTCAACGCCCTTTCTAGCTAGTTAGCTAGATATATATATCTATCTGCACAGCTAGATAGCTAGCTAGGTAGCTTTCAGGCTCTCGTCAGCTGGGTGGCTAGACGTGTGCCTGGCTAGCTGGCCAGCTAGCGACAATGTGGGCTTAGCTAGCCAGCTGGACAGGGTCTATCCGCAGCTAGCTAGCTACGCAGCCGATTGTTTTTCTCGTGGCTAGCTAGCTGGCTGCATTAGCATTGGCTAGCTAGCCATCTGTAGGTGATGCTTTTCTGCTTGTGGGGCTTTTGCTTGAGCTTCTCGTCTCTTGCACGGCCTGCCTCCGTGTAGCATCAGCTAGCCAGGTAGCTAGCTGGTTAGCTAGCTGGTTAGCTAGCTAGCTAGAGACAGGCAGCGAGGCAGATGCAAGGAGACAGAAGTCCGTTGGGCCGACTAGTTGGCTAGCTGGCTAGCTAGTTAGCTGGCTGGGTAGCTAGTTAGTTGGCTGGCTAGCTAGTGAGCTGGTTGGCTAGCTAGCTAGCTAGCTAGCTAACAACTAACAAACGAAAGCAAATTTTATTTAACTCTCTGTCCCCACTACTATCGCTTCAGCTGCCACTGCAGCGCAACAGCAACAGCAGGTGCGCCTGCTGCTGCTGCTGCTGCTGCTGCTGCTGCTGCACCACGCCGGGTGCCTCAAAGTTGAGGAGAGCAGAGCACTGCCTCTGTAGAGTGCTGCTGCTGCTGCCTCGCGAGCTGCTACTGCTGCTGCTGCTGCAGGTAACGAGCAGCAGCTGCAGGAATACTGCAGCAATTGGTGCTGTTGCTGCTGCATGATGCGTCGGTGCTGCTGCAACAAGAGGTGACACAGCAGCAGCACCACCATCGCAGCATACGGTGCTGTTGCTGCTGCTGCTGCTGCAGCAGCTGTTGCTGCTGTTGCTTCATCTCTCGCGGTTGTTTGGCCGGGCCCACTCCACCTGGAGGCGCAGCAGCAGAACAGCAGCTCGGGTGTACAGACAGCTAGGCGTACAGACAACAAAAGATGCAGCACCGTTAAAGCAAAACGAAAGACAAGGGAGAGAGAGACAGACACAAGAAGAAGACATACAGAGACAAAAGACACAAAGAGACAAAAGAAAGAAAGATAAAGGCGACAAACAAATATATGTGAGCTCAAGCAGTGAAGCATCAAGCTCAGTGAAGCGCTCCTGCAGCAGCGCTGCAGCAGCAACAGCAACAACAAAAGCATCAGCAGCAGACTAAAAGAGAGACAAAGACAAAGACACGTTAGCTAATGCGATAACAAAGACAAAAAGGAGACAATGAAAACAGATAAGACAAAAAGCCCTCATATAAAATATAAAAACAAAACAAAACAAAAATGCAGCAAAAAATAAAAATAAAACCTAAAAAGGAGACAAAGACATTAAAAAGAAAACAAAGACAAAGACACAAAGCATAAACAAAGACAAAGACACAAAACATAAAGACAGACAGAGACACAAAACATAAACAAAGACAAAGACATGAAAAAGAAAACAAAGACAAAGACACAAAACATAAACAAAGACAAAGACACAAAACATAAAGACAAAGACATGAAACATAAAGACAGATAGACACGAAGCATAAAGACAGACAAAGACACAAAACATAAAGACAGATAAAGACACAAAGCATAGAAGACAGATAAAGACAAAAACAAATAAAAAACCTAAACAGAGACAAAGAAGACAAAGACAAGAAATACAAACAAAGACAAAGACACGCAGCGAAAACCAAAGACAGAGAGACAAGCAACGCAACAAAGAGAACGGAGACAAGTGCAGCAGGATTAGACGGAGACAGCAGCAAGCAAGAGCAGCAGGAGACAGAGGAAATAAGAAAAACAGAAAGAGGCGTCATATACTTACATTAAGCAGCAAGTTATCATAGCCGTGTCTGTTAAGCTTGCGGATGGCCTGAGCCGCCAGCTCCCTATTTGCATAAGTAATAAACGCGAAGCCCTTGCTTGCTTTCTTGTCTCTAAACACCAGCACCAGCAGCAGCAGCAGCAGCAGCATCGATCGCAGTAACAGCTTCTATGACAAAAGATAGAAACACTCTTTACAGGGGCCCCGCCGCCATATATATATATATATATATATATGTGTGTGTGTATAGCAGGCTTGTGTTTAGCAAGAAAGGCTCTCCATATATAAAACCAAATAAATAAATATATATATAATGCATAAATATATATAATATAGACGACAGGCTCAGGTTTAGCAAGAAAGGCTCTTTCTGTTTAGAAACAAATATATATATATACATATATATATATTTATATACAGTTAAAGATATATACAAGTATATAAAGACATATATATTATATATGCTATAAATGGCCGACTGAAGTTTAGCAAGAAAGACTCTTCCCATATAAAAACAAACATATATACATAAATAAAGATATACAAAGACATATATATATATATATATAAAGATATATATGAAGGACAGACTTATGTTTAGCGAGAAAGACTCTTTCTAGTTTGCCGATGGTGCCGAAGAGCTCTGCGAGATCTTCTTCTTTCGCATCTTCGCTTAAATTTGTCACGCGAATTGTCGCCTCTTCTCTGCGCCGCGTCTCTAAGTCTTTTAATGCGTCGCCGCTTCCTCTTAGTCGCGATAAA
>NW_013550000.1:0-10371 GCF_000499425.1 Eimeria acervulina | reverse complement strand
TATATATATATATATATATATATATATATATATATATATTGTATAGGCATTCAACCATGCATGCATGCATGCATGCATGCAGCAAGATAGATTGAATGCAGCAGCTGTACATACATCAATGCATCAATGCATGCATGCATGCATGCATTGGGATACAGAAAAAGGAGACGAAAAAGACAGAAAGGAGACAGAAGGAAAACGAAAGAGACAGAAAGAAACACAGAGGAGACAAAAAGGGGACAAAAGGAGACATGAAGAAATTGAAAAGAGACAAAAAGGAGACAACGAGGAGACAAAAGAAGACAGAAAAGAGACAGAAAAGAGACAGAAGCAAACACAAAAAAGACAAAAGGAGACAGAAGAAGACAAAAGGAGACACAAAAAGACAAAAGGAGACGCACTTCGCTCCTCCTACTCCCAGCCGGCAGCCCAGAGGATCGCCATCGCCGCCATCCACCTGCGCACATCGAACCCGCAGCAAACACAACTTTTCCTGCTGCTGCTGTTGCTGCTGTTGCTGCTGTTGCTGCTGTTGCTGCTGCTACTGCTACTGTTGCTCTCAAGGCTCCTGCACGCGCGGATGTTGCTGCTGCAGCAGCTGCTGCTCGGGCTGTTGTTGCTGCTACTGCTACTTCTGTTATCAATGCTTCTATCAGCAAGGCTGGTGAGGCTGCGTTCGCTGTTGCACTTGCTGCTGCTGCTGCTACTCTGCTGCTGCTGCTGCTGCTGGCATACCGGCTCGTCGTCGTTTTGTAGGGATAAGAATTTCTGTCTGAGGTCGCGCGAAGTCTTCGCCGGATTTAAATCCTAAAAAGAGATGCACATACACCCCAATCAATATATCTATAAATGTGTATATAGATATATGTATATATATATATATACATATACCTATTTACAGATATATTTATCCATGTATATATAAATATACATATATATATATATATTCATATATGCATGCATATATATATGTACATATATATATACATATATACATACATATATGTATATATATATATAGTCTGCATGCTAGACTTCAATAGATGCACACTCTGTCTGTAGGCCTCACAGCAAACTGAATGTCTTCGTCGTCTTCGTCTTCTTTGAATTTTGCCCTCAACATAGTTTCCTTAGATATTTCCAGAGGGATCTCCTCTACAGACCTAGTAACAAATACACAAAGACAGCGACAAACGCATTAGCTGCTGCTGCTGCGGCGGCGGCTGGTGCTGCGGCTGATGCTGCGGCTGGTGCTGCGGCTGATGCTGCGGCAGCAGCTGTAGCTAATGCTGTGATTCATAGTGCTGCTGATGCTATAGCTGCTGCTGTAGCTGCTGCTGTTGCTGCTGCTGTGACTAAGGCTCCTGCTGCTGTGCTCCTGTGGCTCCTGCTGCTACTCTACTGTTTGCTGTTGCTCCCGGTGTTGCTGCGCTGCTATTGCTGTTGCTGCTGCTGCTGCTCCCCCATTGGTTTTGCTGTTTCTCCTGGTGCTGCTGCAGTATATTTATGCCGCCTTCACGTTTCTATGTCTCTTCAGCTATCTCTCCGTAGCTTCTGCGCTGTACAGTGAAGGGCGCTCTGTTGCAAAAGCCCCTGTCTTTCTGCTGCTGCTGCTGCTGCTGCTGCTGCTGCTGGTTGGAGTGTCTGCTGACCTGACAGTAAAAGCCTTCCCTGCACTTCCTTCTGCTGCCTCAACGCCAAAGAGAGGAATATTCTTCCGTGTATACACCGCTTTGTTTATGCGGTGTACGACCTTCGTCACCTTAATACGCTTCACTATCTGCAACAGCAACAGCAGCAGCAGAAGCAGCAGCAGCAGCAGCAGCAGTAGATGGGCTTTGTTTGCTGAAGGTTTTGTTCTATGCGGCTGTCATTACCCCTACGAGCGTGCTATTCCCTAGCTTAGGAATGAATTCATGCATGCATGAAAATGCATGCATTAAATATGCATGCATGAATATACATGCATAAATATGCATACATTAATATGCATGCATTAATATGCATCCATGAATATACATGTATAAATATGCATACATGAATATACATGCATAAATATGCATACATAAATGTACATGCATGAATGCATGCATGCATGAATATGCAAGCATAAATAAACATGCATGCATGAATATGGATGCATGCATGAAAATGCATGCATGAATATATATGCATGCATGAATATGCATGCATGCATGAATATGCATGAAATAGTATGGGGTGTGTGGATGCTGGCAGTGTATATACCTTAAGAGTTTCTCCCTTAGCATTCTGCACGTAGTTCGTAATTGTTTTAATGCCGTCGCTGTCTGGACGAGATTCGAAGCCCCCAGTGGTGGCTGCGAGCTCTCCCAATTCTCCGTCATCTTCCAACTCGAAGTCTGCCCACTTCCTATCTAAAGAAAAAATAAAACAAAACAAAATAAAACAAATGCATGTATGATGCATGCATGCGTTCTTGCATGCATTCTTGCTATTTATGGACTGTTCTGTTTCATTTATGTATAAATGCATGCATTCATGCATTCTTGCTACTTTTGTTTTGCTGCATGCATGCATGTATGCATTCTTGCTTTTTATCTATTGTTGTATGCATGCATGCATGCATGCATTCTTGCTACTCATGATGTTAGGGAAGGGAGTTTTCTTTGCATGCAAGGGATTATGAGCTGCATGCAAGTTACAAGGCCACGCATAAAAATCATAAAAAGCATGCAGAAAGACACGTGAATGCAATTGAAGCTGTGAATGAAAGTGTCGCTCTGCATGCAGATAAAGCCATTCGTACATGCATGCGAAGGCATGCATGCTAATGCTGCAGAGAGGCAGCAACAGGAAGCCGCTGTCTGCAGCAAGAAGGGGTAAATGGGTAGACCCATACACCACAGAGATGAGTAAAATGCAGGTATGTGTACGGAGTAAAGAAGGAGAAAATAATGTATATGAACCAACACCCCAACCCACTCGCCAAGCGCAACAACAAGAAGAAGCAGGAACAACTCAAGCACCAAACAAACGCTAGCAAAGCAACAAACAAAACAGAGACATACCGGTCGTCATCTTAAAGAATTAACTGTGATAATGCGGTATATACAGCCAGCAGCTGCAAAGGCAAGCAGGCAAATGCCCCGAGGTTCTGTGAGTTGTGAGAGGCCCCGCAGCAGCTTCGCCGCAAAAGAGATGAATAAATAAAGATAAACGATGATCACAGTAAATAAAAACAAAAGAAGAGGCAAAAGCAAAGCATACTAGTAGTAAACCCTTGCATGCATGCTGCCGCTGCCACCGAAGAGTTGGGGCTGCCCAGACACGTTTATTAGAATATGCAATAAACTCAGGCAATTCAAGATAAAGTGATTAAATATATTTATTTTACTTTATTTTTTAACGCAAAATATTTACATTATGTGATGGGGAAATATCGATGTACACTACACCTCCCACCTAGCCTTCTCTGCACCAGGGAGGGCGCTGAAATACCTCTAAATCGAATTAATAACATTCACAAATAAACTTTTCAAAGATGTTTACTTTAAGTGAAAAGTTTAGACCACAAAGGGGCTCAAGGAAACAAAGGGCTCCAGCATACGAAACAGCGACATCCGGTTCTTCCATAGCAAGGACCTTAATCTTAGCCGAGCAACATCAAGGACTACTATAGAGTCAAAATACCTTTAAATAGGTAACCCCATAAGATCAGGTAATGAGCTCCCTCCTCTCCACTGTCCAGGCGTCCTGGACACAACAGCCCTACGGCCTGATACTGGTGCGTAGAGAAGCGGGCATTCCATGAGGAGCAACGCGCTTTGCTGCAAGTCCTGCTGCAGGGCAGCATCAGTTACAAGTCAGCCCAGGCCCTGTTTAGATCCGCGCAGTTGTACTGTATGCAATTGTTTAGCCCTTGCTTAGCCCTCAAGAGTCAGTCTGCACTCAAATTGGAATACACAGACCAACATTAAACAGACCACTGGGTGAACACGAAAAGGCAATGAGCAATTCTTTTATCGCCTAAGTCTTTCAGAGTTTTTGGAAGGTGTGTTAAGAACCCATAATCAGCTTGGAGGTTGGAGTGGTCGCCGTATAAGTTACGTCGATACTAGTTTACTCCCCAGCTCCCCACCAGACCTCGTGGGGCTCCATTTTACCTACCGGATACCGCTGTTCTATGCCCGAGAAATGGTGAGCTGCAGGAGAATATCTAGTTCTTTTTGAGACGTTGGCTTGCTGAGAGAGCACTGCACCAACCGCTGAGTAGTTAGTATCCGCTGATAAGAATGGGCCATCGAAGCAAAAATATTGGGGACATGTGGCGGCTTGTTCAAGTTGTTAGTTCTTCTGCAACACTTTTTTTAGGTGGTCGGATATGCAACAACTCCTCAGCAAAGTCAAATGGCTGCCAACTTCTGTACTGCTGAACTCAGCGAGAGCGCAAGTAGTTCATCTATCCAGGGTATCGGAAACTTTTGCATCAGTGTAAGCCAGTTTCGTGGCTTGGAGTCGACGCAAGCGCGCCGCCTCCAGCCCTTCCCGTCGCCAGCACCGGATTGAACCCAAACGCGGCATTAATTAAGCATTGCATATTCATAGCTTCTCTTCCCTTTGCCGTCCTTATCGCCTTCAGGATGGGTATTTCCAATATACTGGAAAACTCGGAATTGAGTCGAGTGAGTCTGATCCTGCACATATGGCGCCCAACTGGTGTAGTACCCCGCTGGTTGCTCCTTGTTATTCAGTGCATCTCGGAATGTAACCTTCAACGGTGCTGATTTCTGCTGTTTGTCGGATACTAACTGGATCACATCCCAAGAGCTGCTTCTTCCTAAAACCATAACGGAATACGCGCATACCTCCGTTGTTTGGGGGCAGCACCATCGCACTGCTTTGGAGTCCAGTAACTCCTTAAAAAGGTACATATTCTATTCATCTTACTCTAGACAGTACAATGGGGTTTGCAGAGCTGAGACATGACTTTCCCTATGGATTATCATCTTTGTGAAATTCAACGGTGCGTTCTGCTGGCAGCAGTCTCTCCTCCCGCTGAGTCACCCACGGCATGCCGAGGACATAGCATGGCAAATGGCTCCAGCGAAAAATCCCTTTACCACAGAATTAATGCCCATTTCTCAGTGTACTTCGCATTCTACGTAAATAGTTCTACTGATTTCCATGCCCGTCTGCCATTGACGAAAAGTAACCGCAGAGACTACGCCAATTATAAGCTGCATCACCGAGCCGTTGATACGCCCCAGGCCGTAAAAGCTACGCGGCCTGGGCGAGAAAGAACTAGCAACCCCTGAGCATTAGTAGGAACTCGGATAGGCACAAAGTTATGTGGGGGTGATTCCGGAGGTGCGGCTGCCGCTCCTTCCAATGCGCGTGTGCGCGACGCAGCGTGCTACCACACCGCCTTGCTTAGTCCATTGGTGGCGCTGCTCAAAACCTTGCTACGTTAATTCCTTAGCGATTTTCGTGAGTCTGTGACTTTGAACTATGCTAATTTGTTAACTGCAAAGGGAGCAGATAAGTGCCCCCATGCGTCCTTCGTTCCAGCTGCAATGGCAGCCATCTGGACATTTCCCACCCCATGAGGGCAGCCGTGCTGAAAACCATTGATGCACAAGTTTAGCCTCCACCGGTGGATTTATGTTCACTAGGGAATGACACTTCTCTATGAAGTGCTGCCCCGATTGCCGTATTTGCTCCCTTAGATCTACAGTACCATGTGGGCTAGCCTACCCGATCTGCAGTACCCTGTCGGCTAGACTACCTGGCGGTAAACATACATATCAGAAAGCTGTCAAACAACAAATACGTCCCTGGCTTCTGTTATATTTGTACGGTCGGAAGAGGCGGAGGTACTTCCAAAGGATCGTCGTCGCAATAGACACATGTTAAAGGCAGAAGAGGCTGTTCATACCCCGCCGGTTCCAGTGACCCCAGCTGTTTGTCTCCTTCACAACTGGCAAGCCCTAAACAGTAGGTATCCTATTCATACGGATGGAATCAGCTTCTCTCATGGTGCCCTTACAGCAGGTCTCGCCACGCGCGAGCTGCACGAAGGTCTAGTAAAAAAACCTACCATAAGAGCTCCCCAAGAGCCGCTCACCTCCCCACCAGCCTCCAGGCTTCCTAACAGAAGCTGCACAAGCCCCTAAGATTAGTACAGACCGAGGAGATGAACAATGAGGAGTTGCAGCTCTCGTGCTGCAGCGCCTACTGCACGCCAGCCACACCTGCTAGCATACTCTAGCCGGCTCTTGGGGCATACATTCGCTATACGCGTAATTGTTATAGAGCTTATTAACCCCTAGTCTTCTGCCTGCTCTCAAGTTGAAGTACAAGAGCAGCCTTAGGGCAGACAATGATGCAGGGCTCGCTACACTATCATCCAACGTGCTGCTGCTGTTAATAGGAGTTGTGTTTACTGCTGCTTCCTTGCTTTTGCCGAGAATGCATCAGCATCAACTCAATGAACTGAAGAAGGCTTGCAGAATACAAGAGGTCCCCGCCAACGCCTCCGTCCGCCAGCTGCTGCTGAGCTGCTGCCGTTGCTGCTGCTGCTGCTGCGCTGGGGCTGGGCCCCCGACAGCTCCCGCTGGAGAGTTGAAGAATTGTCATGATAGAAGATGGGCCGTTAAGACTTTGTTTCTCTTTTCCTAGCTATCAACAGAGTCAAGACAGCAGCTCAATACCGCTGTAGGGCGGAGCCCTTACAGTCTCGGCCAGCCGCTCCTTCGCGCGCCAGCGCCGGCAGCAGCAGCAGCAGCTGCAGCAGCTACTGCTGCTGCTGCCCAGAAGCAACTCGTTGTCTTCTTCCTCAGGATTTCTCCCTGCGACTGTTGTGTGCTCCTGCCTTCTTTAGGTGCTCAGCAGCTAGTGGAGGGCCCCGCTGCTGCTGCTGCTGCTGCTGCTGCCGCCTGTCTCCTTGCGCCCTCGCACCGCCGCTCGGTTCACCCGAGGCAGCTTCTTGGCTTCCGTTTGCCTTGACTGCCTCAAGCATCAATCTGTTGCTTTTTTTCTTTAGTGCTAACTGCGGCGGCAGCAGCAGCAGCAGCAGCAGTTGCTGCTGCTGCCGTTACTTCGACTCAAGTGGCTAGGAGGCGAAACTGCCACAGGAGCAGCATCGGCAGCTGTTGCTGTGGGTCTCTGGAGCGCTGCGACACCACTGAAGCTGAAGCAGCAGCAGCAACACAGCAGCGACTAACCAGCAGCAGCAGCTAGGGAGGAACAGCAGGTAACCAACAGCAGCCGCTAACTAGCCGACAGCAGCAGCAGCAGCGGCAACAGCGGCGCGGCACAGACACCAGCAGCAGCTGCTGCTTAGCGGCTCGTTTTTGGTGAAGGAGTGCGGCGTAGCCGCAAGATGGGCATGGCCTGTAAGGCAAGTAGTCTTGCTTCCTTGCAGCAGCAGCAAAGCCCCGTGGGGTGCTGCTGCTCGACGCCTTGAGGTCTCTGCTGCAGCGGGGGCTGCCAATGTATCAGCTGTAGACCCGCGAGCGACGGAAGGCGTGGTTGCTGCTGCTGCTGCAGCAGAATGCAGCGGCATCCAGCTCTACTCATCCCGGGGGCCGAACCAGCGAGCAGCAGCAAACAGCAGCAGCTGGAGGCTGACCTGTGCTTCACAGTAGCAGCAAGAGGAGCAGCGGCTGCTGGAGACGGAGGTGACGAAACACCTACGGCTTCAGCTGCAGCAGCAACAACGAAGCAGCTGGCTCTTGGGAGCCCCTTTTTGCGGTCTTCCTTGCTTCCTGCTGAGGCATGCAGCAGCAGCAGCAGCCCCAACAGCAGCACGGAGCAAGACGCTTGTTTTCACGTCAGCAGCAGCAGCAGCGGCTTGACAGACACCACCATTGGCAGCAGCAAATGCAGCCTTTTGCTCTCAGGCAGCGGCACAACGACGACCTGGGCAGGCAGCTGCGGTGGTGGCTTCGGGCACAGCAGCAGTATCAGCAGTAGCAGCAGCAGCAACAGCAACAGCAGCAGCAACAGCAGCAAAGCGGAGGATGACAGCAGCGTAGGCGAAGTGGAGGATAGTAGCAGCCTTGCGTATGTTCAGCAGCAGCAACAGCAGCAGCAGCAGCATCGACTGGGGTTGCAGCAAGGGGGGCGCATGCTTCCTCCCTTATATCTTCTGAATCAGCTTATTATCGGCCCAGTTGTCTCGACGCCAAGCACGGCTGACCAGCAACAGCAACAAGAGCAGCAGCAGCAACAGCAGCAGAAGCAACAGCATCAGCAGCAACAGCAACCGAAGACTTATATAGAAGGCATTGTCGTCCCTGGAAGCGGCTACAGCCGCTGCAGCAGCAATCCGCATGCAAGCTCTTCCGGCTGCAGCAGCAATACAGCGGCACTCACCGAAACAGAACCAGCGACGGCTGCACGAGGATCTGCAGCAGCAGCAGCAGCAGCAACACGGGCAGCAGATTTGGCGTGCAGGGGTGACCTGGAAGCAGTCAACGGAGAACGCCTGACTGCTGCTGCTGCTGCTGCTGCTGCAGCTGCTGCTGCTGCTTCGGATGGAGTTGCGGAGGTGGAGGCATTGCTGCAGCGTTTACAGTTTGTTTGTAGCAACGACCGGCTTCCCTCCTACAGCAGCAGCACGGACCCGTGTCGCAGTTGCGTTGCTGCTGATGCTGCTGCAGCTTTTGCTGCAGCGCCGCCGCAGCACGCGGCAGCAACCCCGCACGAATCTGCAAGAACCCAACACACTCTCCAGCAACAGCTACAGCAGCAGCAGCAGCAAACTCTTCTGCATGCGGAGGTCAAGCAAGCCTGCGAGGACGCTGCCGATGCTGCTGCTCTCAGCAGCAGCAGCATCACAGAAGTGGTGAAACTGAAGGATGATGCTGTGGGGACGTTAGGGGAGTTTACAATCAACTCCTTGGCGCAGCAGCGTGGGTTGCCTGGGGCTGCTGCTGCAGGTGCTGCTGCTGCTGTGGCGCCGCTGCTGCCGCCTTTGGCTGAGGTCCCCACAGCGGGCCAGGAGTTGGGCAGCTCGGAGGAGGAGGGTTCAGTTGCTGGTACAGATGAGAAAGGCGAATCTGCTGCTGAAGCAGCAGCAGCAGCTGGTGCTGCTGCTTCTGCAGCAGATTCAGCAGCGGCACCAGAAGCAGAAACACAGGAACTGAAAGCTTCGCGATCGTCAGGGCTTCGTGTGTGCGGGGAAGAGAGCGCGGAGGCCTCAGCAGCAAGGGGAGAAGCAGCAACGACTGCAACAGCAAGGGTAACGCCAGCATCCGAAGCAGCAGCAGCAGCAAAGGAACGTCTTATTGCTCGTCTGCGGCTGTTTAAGAACGGCTTCCCCTCCCGGCTGCGGTGCCGCATTTGGCTGGCGCTGCTGGAAGTTGAAGATTTGGGGCCGCTGCAGCAGCAGCAGCTAACGAGCCTCATTGCTCAAACGCCCCTAGACGAGCCCAACCAAGTGAGTCTTAGCTGCTGCTGCTGGCTGCTGCTGCTGCTGCTGCTGAGGCTGTTGCTGCTGTTGTTAGGCGTAGACTTCGCGGGTGGTTGGCTGCTTTTGGAGTCAGTGTTGCTGCTGCCACTGGTTGTGTGGTACTGCGGAGGTGAAGCGGACAGGAGGTTTGCTGCTGCTGCTGCTGCTTTTGACGCTGCCCTTACTGCTGCTGTTGCTGCTGCTGCTGCTGCTGCTGTTGCTGCTGCTGCTGCAGCGGGTCATTAAGAGCGATGTAGAGCGGACGCGGGCGCGGCTGGCAGTGTTTAGGCAGACGAAGACGAGGAAGCTGATGGAGCAGATGCTGACGTTTTACTGCAAATCTCAGGCGTTGAAGTACAAGCAAGGCCTCAACGAGCTCCTTGGTAAGAACCCTGTGCAGCAGCAGCAGCTGGTGCTGCTGCTGCAGCTGCAGCAACAACACGGGGAGCAGCTGCTGTCTCTCTGCAGTAGAGGCATGGAGAGGGAGGGCGTGGAATAGAGACTCTTAGGGAGAGAGAGAGAGAGAGAGAGAGAGAGAGAGCAGAAGCAGCAGAGGCAGAGACAAAGAGACAGATACAGGGAGACACAGCAACAAAGACACCGATGCACCAAGGTAGAGACAGACAGACAGAGACGCACACAGACGGAGACGTTTAGATATACAGAGCGACAAACACAGGCAGATGCAGTGGCAGAGACAGCCAAACCGGTTACGAACGAACATAACCACCACCAGACAGACAGGAGCTGAGGTTCTGAGGGAGGTGAGGCGGAAGCCAGGCGCAGCGCAGCAACTGGATAGGAGAGGCGAATATGGCAGAGAGCGAGAAATGTGAATGAAGAAGACTAAGGGATATCTACGCTTGCGTCAGTTTCAGTAATATATATATATATTATTGTTTTATTTGTTTCTTTTGTGTGTGCAGCTCCGTTCC
>NW_013550001.1:108462-120003 GCF_000499425.1 Eimeria acervulina | reverse complement strand
ACCCTAAACCCTCGACCCTCTTCTAAACCCTAAACCCTCGACCCTCTTCTAAACCCTAAACCCTTTTCTAAACCCTAAACCCTTCTGTAATCACTTGGACAGCCTTGTATAAACTCTAAACTCCTCTCCTTTCTAAACCGTAACACTTGTATACCCCTTTTTAAACCCTAAACCCGCTTCTAAACCCTAAACCCTAAACCCTTCTTTTCATAAATTTTTCCTGTCTGCGTGCCACGGATAATGAGGTGTACAGGCAGCTATTTTTTTGTTTTGCTGGTTTTTTGCTGCTTCTTTGCTTTTCTTTTGCTGCTGCCTTTCTCCGACAACAACAACAACAACTACTACTACTACTACTGCTGCTGCTGCTGCTGCTGGTTTGCTGCAGGGGTTGATTCGTTTGCTGCTAACGCCGACGGTTACCTTGAGGCCTACGCTAAGAGAACTTTATCTAGAATATCCTCTCTTCGGAATGAGTAATGAAGCAATCGCTGAGGGCCCCAAGTTAAGAGATGTAGAAGAGGCGGTGCTAAGAGCGCAGCCGTCTCTGGCGAAGTATCTGCCGAGACACTAGAGAAAAAAGAATTAAAAAGCTGCCTATACACCCCAAGAAACACCTTTAAAAGGACTCCTCTACGCCACATACTACCCACAGAATATACGCATTTATTTCTGCAAACAACAGCAACACAACATGTTGCTGCTAACCACCTGCCTGTACACCCCAGCTGTATGTACACCCCAGCTGTATGTACACCTCATGCACTCATCTGTCTGTCTGTACACCTCAGCTGCATGTACACCTCAGCTGTCTGTCTGTACACCCCAGCTGTCTGTACACCTCAGCTGTCTGTCTGTACACACCTCAGCTGTCTAAGCTGCCTGTACACCCCAGCTGCATGTACACCTCAGCTGCCTGTACACCTCAGCTGCCTGTACACCTGGGAAGGGGACGGTGGAGGCCACTGCCACCGCACTGTCGGCATGCAGGAGTTCTGCTAGTATTTATTCGAAATAAAATATATATATATATTATATTTATAAATATGTATGAAGGTGTGTTTACCTGTGTCTATACTTTGTTCGATTATTATCTTATTAGCCCCAGCAAACTCTCAGCAGGCTCTGCAGCAGCAAAAATTGTGCTGCTGTCTCCTGTCTCTGCTGTGGATTCTTTATTTATTGCTATTTATTCCCGCCAATGATGTCCTTCGTTTATTTAAAAAATATAAAGAGGCTGGAGTACACGTGCACCTGTGGGGTGTATAGACAGACGCCTTCATACTAAGGCAGCAGCTTATATTATTAGGTAGATATAATAGAAGATATATTTATTAGCTACTATGCTACATACATACTTATATAGATATAAATGTAGATATAGATAATAGATATAGGTATAGATATAGATATAGATATAGATATAGATATAGATATAGATATAGATATAGATATAGATATATATATAGATATATATATATATAGATATATAGATATAATTATATTTATATGTAATTTAGTAATAATAACTAATAAAAATATATTAATAGTAATAATAGTAAGTTTATTGTCTACTAGGTATTGTCTCTCTATGCTGATGATGGTGTGCTGTCTCTTCTTACCTGAAACAAACAGAAATACAAAGAAGAAGATAAAATATTTTTAGGTATAAACATATTAATTTTCAAGAGAGAGAGAGAGAGAGAGAGAGATCAGATAATTTGTTAATAGCAGCAATACATAGGGTGTGCTGTATATGCAGAGCTCTCTCTATTGTAATAGGCTCTGGCGGCAGTAAATCTGCACAGTATAAATAATCTATTATTTATATATTTATTTAAAAATATTATTAAGAGTTGTTTAAAAACATTAAAATGAATGTCAAATAGAGGGAAGACTCTACGCGTTGTTTGCGGTGTATAGGCAGCTCAGTGGGCGATCGCGGCAATAAAATAAACATAAATAATAATATAAACATTGAAATTAATTAATTTTTTGAATAAATTTAATTAATTTAATATTAATAAACGAAATAATTTATTTTTTTCTTATATATACCGCAAAGAGGAGCAACAGCTATACAGCAGCAGATGCATACTTCTGTGTTGCTGTAGGGTATGGATCTGTCATCAATGTGTTTGTCTCAGCATAATAAATAAAATTAAATATAAATATTTTAATTTAATAGATTATTTATTTAGTTATTTCAAGAAAAACAAATTAAAAAATACAGTAAACCCCTAACAATACTGGTAGTGACCTCAAAGAATAAGAAGCCCCTTTATTGCTGCTGTCTGCATCTGCAGTTGTTTATCTTCTCGTTGTTTTATATCTTTCTTCTAAATAAAAAATAAATATAATTAAAAAGACAAAAACAAACAGTTGTCTATACTCGCAGTCTCCAGCAAGAACGCCGAGAAGGCCAGCGAGAAAACCCTAAACCCTAAACCCTAAACCCTAAACCCTAGTCACTAAACCCTAATGGATAAACCCTCAGCGAAGACTTAAGAGAGGATCCCATTGCCTCAGATACAGTTCCCGTTGATTCTGAGCAGTAGAAATACTGCTGCTGCTGCTGCTGCAGCAACAGCAGCAGCAGCAGCTGCTGCTGCTGTCATCAGCAGCAACAAGCCCTAAACAAACATCATTAAAGAAACACAGTTAAACAAAGCTAAACAAACACACAGCAGCAAGAAACCCTCATGCATAAACAAAGAGGTCCCCTTCAAGGGCCTCAGCCCGCTGCTGTTCCTGCTGCTCCTGCTGCTGCTGCTGCTGCTCCTCTTCCTCCTCCTGCTGCTGCTGCTGCTGCTGTTGCTGCGAATACCAACGAAAGGCGAAGGCTCAGGCATTTTGCTGCAGTGCCGGGGGTCTCCCTCAGCTCGTCTAGACACCCCAACGCCAGTAGATCCACTGCAGCAGCAGAAGCAGCAGCAGCAGCAGCAGCAGCAGCAAGCCATAAGAACCCCCTCCTCAGGCCATTGAAGCCCCAAACCAGCACGCGGGCATTCTCTAGATGGGAGGGAGAGCGAAGAGATAAGCTGTTCAGCAGCAGCAGCTGCTGCAGCAGCAGCAGCTGCTGCAGCAGCAGCAGCAGTTTCTTCCCTGCTGCTGCTGCTTCTACTGCAGCAGCAGCAGAAAATCTCTTTACTAATCCCTCAAACCGCTTCACTTATTATAAAACTGCTCACCTCGCAGACACCCAAAGGCTTCACCCTGCTGCTGAATACTATGCAAGCAGCAGCAGCAGCAGCAGCAGCGGCAGCAGCAGATGGAGTCCAACGGGGCTGGGGAGCAGCCACACGGCTGCTGCAGCTGCTGCTCCTGCAGCAGCAGCAACAACAAACCGCTGGCGCTGCTGCTCTGAAAGAGTTCTGCTGAGAACTGCTTCTGGCTGCTGCGGCCAGAGCTGCTGCTGTAGCAGCTGCAGCAGCTGCAGCAATTGCAGCAGCTGCAGCAGGCCACCGCAGCAGCAGCAGCAGCAGCATCAGAATAAAAAGCAGCATCTAAAGGCTTTAATGAGGGCCTCTTCTTCAGGGGCACTATTAGATAGCAAAGGAAGAAAACTTACAGCAGCAGCAGCAGCAGCAGCAGCAGCAGCTGCAGCAAGCAATGGATTGCGGAGAACCCGTACAGACAGCAGACACCCAAATGCGTTTGGACTTGCTGCTGCAGCAGCAGCAGCAGCAGCAGCACAGCCGCTGCAGCGCAGCGCCTCTCTGCAGCAGTTCCCCTTTGGATGGAGAGACACCCGAATGGGCGGCACTTCTGCTGTCTTCGCACCACCCCACACAACAGTAACAACAGCAGCAGCAGCAGCAGCTGCTGCTGCTGCTGCTGCTGCTGCCAAGAAACGCAAGAAACTGCAGAAGGAACTGCTGCGCGTCAGAGACAGACAAGAAAAATTAAGGGCAGAGAGAAAAGCCCTGCTGAAGGCAGAAGCTGAACGCCGTGCTGCTGCTGCTGCTGCTGCTGCTGCTGCTGCGACGCATAAAGGGCAAGCAACGGCAGCAGCAACAGCAGCTAGAAAGCTCCAGCAGCAGCATCACAAACAGTCTGGCGGCTATCAGCAACACCAGCAGCAGCGGCACCCGCAGCAGCAACAGCAGCAGCAGCACGTTCAGCAGCAACAGCAGCAGCGCGATCAGCAGCAGCAGCAACAGCGGCAGCAGCAGCGGCTGCTGCTGCTGCAAGATCCTTGCGTTGCTGCTTGCCGCAGTGTCCCTTTTAAAAGGGTGGATGGCTCAACTAAAGACAGCTGCAGCAGCAAAGGAGGGAAATCTCTTCTGCAGCAGCAGCAGCAGCAGCAGCAACCTCAGCAGCAGCAGCAAAAACACCCCGGGGGTTCTGTCAGCAGCAGCGAAAACCTAACAGATTTCTCTGCAGCATCCGCAGCCGAATCAGGATCTGCTGCTGCTGCTGCCGCTGCTGCGATTGACGCCCCCTTGTACCCGCCCGAGTGCAGCTTAGAAGGAGACACCAGCAGCAGCAGCAGCAGCAGCAGCAACAACAACAAGGCAGCAGCTGTGAGGCCCTCAGCCTTGGAGCAGGAGACAGAAGAGACAGAAGAGATTGAAGAGACAGCAGCACCTCCACTGCAGCCCGATGACCCCAGAGGTGCCCTCAACGCTCCTATGAAGCAGCAGCAGCAGCAGCAGCAACAGCAACAGCAACAGCAGCAGCAGCAACAGCAGCAGCAGCAACAGCAGCAGCAGCAGCAACAGCAGCAGCAGCAAGAGCGAGAAACAAACTCAAGCGAGGTCGTGGCGCAGCTTCGTCGCATGGTTTCAGCCTGCAGCTGCACAGCAGCAGAACGGCAGCAGCTGCAGCACTTGCTGCAGCACCTTGAGAATATACACGAACAGCAGCAGCCACCTCAGCAGCAGCTGCAGCAGCAGCAAGGGGTTCGTTGTGCAGCAGACTCATGTATATATCATCAAAACCCAGCTGCTGAGGGGGCCCTTCCTGTCTCCTTAAAAGGAGACACTGCACATGGGGGCCCCGGGGGGGGCCCTGGGGGGCCCCAAGAGGCCTTTAGGGGCCCCTACGGAGCCTCAGAGGGGCCCCCAAAGGCCCCAGGGGGGCCCCACGGCGCAGGGGCCCCTGGGGGCCCCTACGGAGCCTCAGAAGGGCCCCAGGGACCCCCTGGGGGCTCCCAGGGGGCCCCTGGGGGGCCCCACGGAGCAGCAGGGAGGCCCCAGGGGGCCCCTGGGGCCCCTCTGGAGGCCCCCATTGGGGGCCCTGAAGAGGGGCCCCTTCAGACTACTGAGGGGCCCCCAAAGGGGCCCCCTGTCATAGACAAGGATTTTTCAGTTGAAGGGGAAGCAAATAAAGAAGCAGCAGCAGCTGCTGCTGCTTCTGTTGCTGCTGCTGCAGCAGCAGCAGGAGGTATAGGTGAGTGTGGGTGCTTGCTGAAGAACTCTGCAGCAGCAGCACCAAAGGCTTGCTGCTGTTTCTGGGAGCATAGCCTCCCCTTTGCTGCAGCTGCTGCTTCGTGCTGCTGCAGGGCGGCTGCATCAATAGGTGAAGGGATCAGCGCAGCGGGTGTCCCTTGCTGTCGCTGCTGCAGCAGCTCCTGCAGCAGCAGCAGCTCCTTGGGCAGCAGCAGCTGCTGCTACTACAGCAGCAGCAGCCGCTACATGCGTTGCTGCTACTGTCTCCAGGGCCCCCAGGGCCCTGAGTGTGTCTCCTTTCCTGATGAGGCTCCTGTCCCTATTTGTGCATGCACGTGCAGCGAGCCACAGCAGCAGCAGCAGCAGCAGCAGCAGCTTACCTTTGAAGCAGATGGGGGCCTCGGAGCTTTGAGCTGCTCATACGGAGGTTATCAGGGCCAGCAGCTGCGGTGCTACTGCTGCAGCAGCAACAGCAGCAGCAGCAACAGCAGCAGCAGGAACCCGTACCAAGAGACACTTTTTGCTGCAGCAGGGCCTTACTACCGCCTCTGCAGCAGCAGCAGCAGCAGCTCAACAGCAAACAGTGCTACTGAAGCAGCAGCAGAAGGGAGGCCCCCATACGCCTTAGGGGCCCCTTTCCTGCGTGGTTGCGGGAAGCAGCAGCAGCAGCGGCAGCAGCAGCTGCTGCAGCAGCAGCTGCGGCAAAGGCAGCAACTGACGGGCAAAGGCTTCTCACACTCGGTGGGAAAAGCCTGGCGAAGCAGCAGCAGCAGCAGCAGCAGCAGCAGCAGCAGCTGCAGCAGCAGCAGCAGCAGCAGCAGCAGCACGCATGTGGTTGGTTCCTTGGGGCAGCGAATTGAAGCCATTGCCGCACCCGTCAAGGAGCTGCTGGCGAGTCAGTAAAGCCTGCTGCTGCTGCTGTTGCTGCTGCTGCTGCTGTTGCTGCTGCCGCTGTTGCTGCTGTTGCTCGTGCCGCTGCCGCTGCTACTCCTGCTAATGGCGCTGCTGCAGTTGTTGCAGGTGCTGCAGCTGCTACAGGTGCTCCTGTTGCTGCAGCAGCTGCTGCTATTGCTGTTGCGGTTGCTGCTGCACGCGTACAGTTTGGGGGCAGCAGCTGGCAGCAGCAGCAGCACAAACTGCAGCAGCAAACGCATGCAATTCTTGTGTGTCCCCCCTCAGGAAACTATGGGAAGCAGCAAGAAGCAGCAGCAGCTGCACCTGCTGCTGCTGCTGCTGCTGCATCCAGCACGTACGTGCCTAGCCGGTGGGCGAGGAGCCGCCGCTGCAGCAGCAAGTGCAGCAGCAGCACCCTCAGCAGCAACAGCAGGTGCAGCAGCAGCAACAGAAGCTGCAGCAGCAACCGCACCACCAGAGACCCAAATTGCTGCGTAGAGGCGTCTCGCGCAGTGCCGCTGCTCGGAGGGCCTCCCCCACAGGGTACAAACCCTAAACCCTAAACCCTAAACCCTAAACCCTAAACCCTAAACCCTAGTCTCTAAACCCTAAGCCCTAGACCCTACTAAAGCCTAGTTCCTAAAGCCTAAACCCTAGACCCTATTCCATAGGCCCTAAACCCTAAACCCTAAACCCTAAACCCTGAACCCTTAGTCATGATCCCTAAACCCTAGTCTCTAAACCCTAAACCCTAAAAGCTGAGCTCCTCGCGCAATTCCTACAAAGGCGGGGCTATGCTCCAACTCTGCTGTACAGACGTCAAGAAGCACCTGCAGCAACGACTGCAGCAGCAGCAACAGCAGCAGCAGCAGCAGCAAAAGCTGCAGCAGCAGAGACCCAGAACGTCGCAGCAGCAGCAGCAACACCAACGGCCCTCCGGCGTCCCCGCCCTACCTCTTCTGCAATCTTTACAGTAAGGAAAACCAGCAGCAGCAACAGCAGCAACAGCAGCAGAAGCAGCAACAGCAGCAGCAGCAAGTGCAGCAGCAGCAGCGGGCGCAGCAGCAGCACAACAGCAGCACTACACCACGGAAAACAGCAGCAGCAGCAGCAGCAGCAAATACAAAGACACTCAAAAAACATTCATCACGTCTCCTTCCCCAGTCAGCAGCAGCAGCTGCTGCTGCAGCTGCATGCAGCAAACTGTGCTGCATCTTCACCTCCTCGTAGCTGTCTATACAGCTGAGCAGACACTAGCATCGGTAGTTGCCTGGGCAGCACTGCAGCAGCTGTTGCTGCTGCTGCTGCTGCTGCTGCAACTGCTGCTGCTGCTGCTGCTGCTGCTGCTGCAGCAACTAGTGCTCTTTAACAGCAACAAGATGGAGGTAGGGGTAACTTCTTATTTTTTGCTGCGCTGCTTTCAAAGCAGGGCGCTGCAGCAGCATCAGAGGGCTGCTGCCGTGCTGCTGCAGCAGCTGCTGCTGCGTCCCCCCCACATACACCCGAAGGTCCTGCAGCAGCAGCACCCTAAGGCCTGTCCCCTTCAGCTGCTGCAGCAGACGGTGTGCATGTTGCTGCTGTTGCGAGCGCAGCAGCAGCAGCTGCTGCTGCAGGTGCTGCTCTACTCCATGGTGACCGCGTGGCTGTTTCTGCTGCTGCTGCTGCTGCAGCTGCAGCAGCTGCTGCAGCTGCTGCAGATCAACAGCAGGATATGCTGCTCCCGTAAGCTCCTCCAGTCTGTCTAGCAGCAGCAGCAAACCACCGGGCCGCAGCAGCTCCGCAACAACAGCAAAAAAAGAGCTGCGCGATAAAGAAGAAGGCAGCACCTCAACAGACACCGCAACATCAAACAAATCTCCAGCAGCAGAAGCAGCAGCAGCAGCAGCAGCACCTGCTGCTGCTGCTGCTCCTTCGTGTTTAGCTCCTGCTGTTGTTGGACCTGAGACTCTTGCCGCCACCCCATGCTGCTGCTGCTGCTGCTGCTGCATCTGACGCAGCTGCTGCTGCAGCAGCGGCAGCACGCTGCTGCTGCACAGGTCCCCCTGCAGCAGCGCTGCACGCCCTGCAGCAACATGCTGCTGGCACCGGCTGCGCGCTGCTGCTGCTGCTGCGCTGCTGGCATCTACCCCTATTGCTGCTGCTGCATGCAGCTGCTGCAGCAGCATCTCTACCCCAGCACCTTCGAAGCAGCCACAATCAAGCACGCGGCGGCCCCTCACCAGACACCCGAGAGGAGCAGCAGCAGCTGCCGCTGCTGTTGCTTCCACTGCTGCTAGTGCAGCTCTTGAAAGCGTTCCTGCTGCTGCTGCTGCTGCTGCTGGGGGGCAGACACTGCAGAGGTAGGCATACAGTCGCTCGCTGGGCCCCAGGCCCCAAGGCATCTCTATATCAAAAGGAGAAGGTATGCATGCTGAAGCTGCTGCAGCATCAGCAGCAGCATCAGCAGCAGCAGCAGCAGCAGCATGAGGTACGCTTGGCTTTGCGCGCGACAGCATCTTCTGCTGCTGCTGCTGCTGCTTCTGCTGCTGCCGCCGTTGGGTTTTTCTGTCTCCAGCTGCACCCCATATCCCCTGCTGCTGCTGCTGCTGTTGCAGCTGCTGTTGCAGCAGCTGCTGCTGCAGGTAGTTATGAGGCAGCAGCTGTGGTGGGTTGGAGCTCGGCTCGTGCTGCGGATGCAGCAGCAAAACCCGGGGGACAGCCTGCTGCAGCAAGGCGCTCGGCTGTTGCTGCTGCGGCTGCTGCTGCTGCTTCAGCAGCTGCTCCGCTGCAGCACCAGAAGCAGCGCACTCAATGAGGCCCGAGTTGCACCAGCCACCAAAGCTGCTGCTGCTGCTGCTGCTGCTGCTGCTGCTGCTGCTGCGCATGAGGTTGCGGATCCTCACAGCAGCTGAAAAGACCACACTCTGCACAGTCTGCTGCAGCTTCTGCTGCAGAGACTGCTGCTGCTGCTGCTGCTGCTGCTGGCGTTGCTCTTGAGGGCACTGCGGAGGACGCTGTTCTCTCTCCCTATGCTGCTGCTGCTGCTGCTGCTGCTGCTGTTGCTGTTGCTTGGTGACGTTAGATTGGCCCGGAGAGGCTGCATTGCTCACACACCTCCCCGAGTGCATCAGCAGCAGCAGCATCTGCTGCTGCTGCAGCTGTTGCTGCAGCAACTGCTGCTGCAGTGACAATTGTCGGCGCAGCAGCAGCATTTTGCTGCTCATGTTGCTGCTTCTCCTCTCATCAATTTAAAATATACATCAGAGCCCTATCTTCTTCAAACAGAAGAATAAAACAACAAACAGCAACGCCTAAGGGGGCCCTGGGGGCCCCCTGGGGGCCCTATTAAGGGGCCCCTGGGGGGCCCCCTTAGGGGGCCCCCTTAGGGGGCCCCCCTTAATGGTGGGGCCCCCCTGGAGGGCCCCCCTCTTTATGCATGGAGGGTACCCCTGTGGGGCCCCCCTTATTGTTTTATTATTTTAATCTTTTAATTGATGCAGAGCCTAAACTATTATTAAGCTGCAACTAAACCCTCAGCCGAGCTGCAGAGTGTTGTTGCTATTGCTGCGGCTCTCGAGTAGCAGCAGCAGCAATCACAGTAGAAGCAGCAGCAGCAGCAGGAGCGCTGTTCTTCTGCTTCGCTTCAAAAGCAAAGCAGATAAAACTAAAACCTAACGCATGCAGGAAGATACACAAGGCCTATGGGCCCCTATGGGGGCCCCCCAAGGGGCCCCCTTGGGGGCACCCTATGACTCTTCGGGGGCCCCCGCTGGTCTGTTGGGGGCCCCGAGGGGGGCCCCCTATCAGGCTGAGGTATTATCTTTTGTTAGGTCCTTGTGGCCGCGGTGGGTTGAGCCCCACGGGCTGCTGCTGCAACCCCGCGGGGCTGCAGCAGCTGCATGCAAGCAGCAGCAGCACCAGCAGCAGCAGCAGCATCAGCAGCAACAGCAGCATCAGCAGAGTTGCTTGTGCGCTTTGGCAGCAAAGCGACTGCTGCTAAAGACGTGCTATGGGGTCTGCTGCTGCTGCGGCTGCATCGCAACCACCCAGCAGCAGCAGCAGCAGCAGCAGCAGCAGCAAGATGACGAAGTCGCTGAGGATTTTCTGCTGCTGCCCGTCTCTTCAGGTGACGCCCCACCCCTTGCAGAAGTAGCTGCTTTGCTGCAGCAACAGCAGCAGCTGCACCAGCAGAAACAGCAGCAGCACCAAATCCAGCAGAAACAGCAGCAGCAGCAAGTCCAGCAGCAGCAGCAACAGCAGCAGCAGCAGCAAGAGATGGCTATGGGCCTCCCCGCAGGTATGGAGAAGGCAAAAGTTTGCTTCGCCATTGTACAGCAGCAGCAGCAGCAGCAGCACAACCAGCAGCAGCAGCAGCAGCAGCAGCAGCACAACCAGCAGCAGCAGCAGCAAGAAGATGCGTCCGAGCGGCAGGCTGTGTTGCTGCTGCAGTGCTCTACCCCCAACTGGGATGCGTTTAAAACCTCTATACCTTGGCGCAGCCACAAAACCCTAAACCCTAAACCCTAAACCCTAACTCATGAAAAATTGCAGTGTCTCCGTTCCCTTGCTGCTGCGGCAGCAACTGCTGCAGCCTTTGCTGCAGCACCTGCTGCAGCAGCATCAGCAGCTGCTGCTGCAGCAAGAAAGCCAGCTGCTGTTGCTCCCTATCGGAAGGTGATTGGGATTCAAACCCCTGCTGCTGCTGCAGCGGCAGCAACAGTTCGCTGCAGCAGCAGCAGCAGCAGCAGCAGCAGTTGCTGCTGCTCCATTGAAATAAATCGGCTTTGTGATTCTTTTTATAGTTAATTTTGTCTTCTTCCTCCCTTCATGCTGCTCTTCTTGCTGCTGCTGCTGCTGCTGCTGCTTTTCAGCAGCTCGCCACGTGCCTGCAGCAGCTTCACAGCGCGTGTTGCTGCACTGCTGCTGCTGCTGCTGCTGCTGCTGCTAATACTACTGGGCACTACCTCGATCTGCTGCTGCTGCTGCTGTTGCCTATGTCGTTTTACCTTGGTCGCGTGCTGCTGCTGCTGCTGCTGCTGCTGGTGGTTGCGTTTGCTGCTGCTGCTGCCAGTTGTCCTTTGTTGTGTCTCCACTTCAAATTCATCGGAGCGTTTCCTCTTTTTTCGCTGCTGCTGCTGCTGCTTCTGCTGCTGCTGCTGCTGCTGCTGCTGCTGGGGGTTGCTGCGCATGCGCACTGCCACCTCTTTGGGGGTCTCATTGATACAAAAAGCAGCAGCAATGCGGCCTAGAGGCAGTTTCTTAGCATCAAAGATACTGC
>NW_013550001.1:83462-103462 GCF_000499425.1 Eimeria acervulina | reverse complement strand
AAGTGACCTGAAGGCGCATGCAGGAGGCCCGAGGGCCCCACACCTCAAACCACTGGAGGTTTAGGGTTTAGGGTTTATGGTTTAGGGTTTCATCGCACTGTAATTTGATGTCAATTGGCTGCTAGAAGAACCCCAGAGAGCGGACTAGGGTTTAGGGTTTAGGGTTTAGGGTTTGAGTGTATGCTGCGCAGGGTTTAGGGTTTATTACCCAGCGGTGTTTGGGGCTTCTTCTTCTTCTATGAACTCTAAACCCTAAACCCTAAACCCTAAACCCTAGCCACTGAAAAAGAGTATGTGGCGCTCAGCCCTTGCATCTTTTGCCTAAGATGCAGGCATTAGGGTTTAGGGTTTAGGGTTTAGGGTTTGGCGATGGCCTTCGACTTGAAGGTTGAGTGGGAGGGGCCTGAGCAGTATCAGGCTCTTGTCTCTCGTGCTGCTGCTCTGGGTTTTGCTGCTGTTGCTGCTAATGTGTACATACACCTGCCGCCTCCGCGGCAGCAGCAGCAAGCAGCAGCAGCAACAGCAGCAGCAGCAGCAGCAGCAGCACTAGCAAAGGCTGTGAAGCAAGGGCTGCCTTTTCAGCACCCTCTCGCTGTCCCTGCGCCTCTCCGCTCTTCACCCCTACCAGCAGCAGCACCAGTTGCTGCTGCTGCTCCTGCTGCTGCTGCTGCAGAATCGCAGCAGCAACTGCTGCAGTGGCTGCCGGACACAGTGCCTGCTTTGTATTCCCATACCACTCAGCAGCAGCAGCAGCAGCAGCAGCAGCAGCAGTTAGCTCGCGGTTGCGGCCCTCTGAGCAAGAGACAGTGGGTAGATGTCTTTCCCTATGCTGCAGCAGCAACAGCAGCAGTGCAGCAGCAAGCAGCAGCAGCAGCAGCATGCGAGATTCTGCAGCTGAGACGGGTGACGGTAGTATTGAGTTGTACATCTGCTGCTGCTAGCTTCAGCACTCTCTTCCCTAGAGGCCCTCCCTTCTACCCCGCAGCAGCAGCAGCAGCAACAGCAGCAGCAGCAGGCACACCAGCAGCAGCAGCAGCAGAGCGGCGAGGCGCATGCATTGAGCTTCTTGCTGTGCAGCCAACCGATGAAGAGACCTGGTTGTTTGCCTGCAGCAGCTGCGAGTGTGATATCATCTCCATAGACTTTGCTGCTGCTGCTGCTGCTGCTGCTACGGGCGCTGCTGCTACAGGTGCTGCAGCAGCAGGTCTACCCTTCACCATACGCAGACGGCATGTGCTGCAGGCAGCAAGGAGAGGCGTCTTCTTTGAGGTGTCTCTGTCAGATCTGCTGCAGCCGCAGCAGAAGCGAGGTGCAGCAGCAGTAGCAGCAGCAGCAGCAGCAGCAGAGGAGGAGAGCAGCAGCAGCAGCCAGGCCCTTGCAAACCTGCAACGGCTGCTGCGGTTCGTGCCACCTAAACAGCTGCTGCTGTCTTCCGGTGCAGCAAGGCCGCAGCAGCTGCTGACTCCTCCTGCTGCTGCTGCTGTTGCTGCAGCACTAGGCATCTGCAGCAACCATAAAGCAGCAGCAGCTAATTGCAGCGCAGCAGCAGCAGCAGCCCTTGGTCGCGGTGCTGCTTCTCACGCCCCCGGTGGTGCTGTCACTCAAGGCTGGCCTACTGCTGCAGCAGCAGCAGCAGCAGCAGCAACTGCAGCAGCAGACAGCAGCCTTGCTGCTGCTGCTATGGCTGGGAATATGCCTCCGTCTATTGTGCAGCAGCTGCAGGCCCTGCGTCAGCTGCTGCTGCAGCAGCAGCAGCACTAAAACCAAGTCAGCAGCAGCAAAAACTCTGCGCAACAGCAGCATCAGCAACACCTGAATCTCTACCCTAAGCTGCTGCTGCTGCTGCTCTGACTATTGCTGCTGCTGCTATTGCTGCAGCAAAGACGAACAACGAAAGCCTGGAACCGAGCAAAGTTATTAATGCTGCATACTGCTTCACCCCGTGGGGTGTTGCTGGCTGCTGCTGTTGCTGCTGTTGCTGTTGCTGCTGCGGCACCAGCAACAGCAGCACAGCAGCAGCAACTCTCTGCAGTGGGCGCTGCCTTTCCCTTAGAAGTGGAGGAAGCAAACAAGCACTCTGCAGCAGCAGCTGCTGCAGCACAACACTGCAGCAGCAGCAGCAGCTGCTGCTGCTGCTTATTGCTGTCAGTGAACCTGCTGCTTCTGGGGTGCTTCGCTTTTGCTGCTTGCATGCAGCAGCAGCAAAGCCCCAAGAGGCACTGCTGCAGTAATGAGAGGAGGCGACCAGACGCAGAAGCAAAGAGAAGAAAACAGGTGCAGCAGCAGCAGCAGACATACGCTAGGCACCACCATGCTGCAGCAGCAACAGCAGCAGCAGCAGCAGCAGCAGCAACAGCAGCAGCAGCACAAAAACAAAATCGTTAGCATACAAAACGATGAACACCCCCAAAGAGCAAACGCCGGGTGCGCGGGTGTTTAGGGTTTAGGGTTTAGGGTTTGGAACTGCTTGGGTTTAAGGTTTAAAGTGTGCAGACAGGACTTACGGCTAGGGTTTAGGGTTTAGGGTTAAAGCTAGGGTTTAGGGTTTAGATTTTTAGTAGGGTTTAGGGCTAATTGTAAGGGTTTAGGGTATCAACTTAGGGTTGAGAGTTTATGATTAGGGTTTACAGTTATGGTTTAGGGCTAAAGATTAGGGTTTAGGGTTTAGAGTTAGGGTTTAGGGTTTAGGGTTTACTTGATGTCAGTAATAAGGTAAAATACATCATTAGAAGGCAGAACTTTCCTCTGATACAAACAGCACCCAGCAAACCGCTGCTGAGGGTTTAGGGTTTAGGGTTTAGGGTTTGAGGTCTACAGCTGCGGTGGAGGCGTACCAGCAGCAGCAGCAACAGCAAAACCGACAGCAGCACCACGAGCAGCAGAAGCACGAGCAGCAGAAGCAGCAGCAGCAGAAGCAGCAGCAGAAGCAACCGCAGCAGAAGCAGCAGAAGCTGCTGCAGCAAACCCCTCCCTTACCTTGGTTCCTACAGAGCTGTGCGTAGCCTTTGCGCTGCTGTCATCAGCAGCATCTGCAGCAGCGTGCTGCTGCTGTTGTTGCTGCTGCTGCTGCTGCTGCTGCTGCTGCTGCTCTTCTGCTGCTGCGCGAACCACGGAGTACCCCGGTAAATTTTTAAGGGCTTCGAAGGCCCCCTCAGTTGGCACTGAGACATAAACTGTCTCCCTAAACCACCGCATACACCCCAAACCCTAAACCCTAAACCCTAAACCCTAAACCCTAAACACCCGCGCACGCAGATGCCCTTCACTCTGCAGCTGCAGGAGCAACTGAAAAAGCAGCAGCAGCACCAACAGCAGTAACAACAGCAGCAACAACAACAGCAATAGCAACAGCAACAGCTGCAACAAACCCTGCAGCTGAAGCAAGAGCAGCAGCTGCACTCATAGCAGCAACTGCAGCAGCAAGAGCAGAACCTGCAGCAAAAGCAGCAGCAGCAACAGCAGCAGCAACAGCAACAGCAGCAGCAACAGCAGCAGCAGCAACAGCAGCAGCAACAGCAGCAACGGCAGCAACAGCAGCAGCAACAGCAACAGCAGCAACAGCAACAGCAGCAGAAAGCCTACGAATCCTCATCGTGCTGCAGTACGTGCACATCAAGAGGCAAGACCAGATCCTTAAACTCCTCTAAACCCTTTGCAGGGACAGGCCGAACAATTGCACGTATTGGCGCCATCTTGCTGCTGCTGCTGCTGCTGCTGCAGTTGCTGTTGCTGCTGCTGCTGCTGCTGCTGCACCGCTGCTGCACCGCTGCTGCTGCGCCCGGTTCCACTGGTGAACGACTGAAGGCGACAGCTACACAGAAGCAACACACACAACAACCAAGCTGACCTTGTTGCTGCTGCTACAGCAATTCTGCTGCTGCTGCAGTGCTGCTGCAGTGCTGCTGCAGCGCTGCCGCTGCTACTGCTGCTGCTGTTGCTGCTGCTGTTGCTGCTGATCTCGCTGCTTCAGCGTCCGAGCCAGGAGACAACGCAGCAATAGCTAGAAGGCAAGATATATATGCAGAAAGACGGGGGCAGCAGCACCGGGTGTCTGTGTACCTGCTTAAACCCTAAACCCTAAACCCTAAACCCTCAATTGCTGGCGTGGGGCGGTGTAGAGTGAGTAAAACCTCGCTGAAGTGTACATACAGCGTCGTCTGGTTAGAAGAATAAATAGAAAAGAACTAGGACAGCCTCAGTATAAACCCTAAACCCTCATAAACCCTAAACCCTAAACCCTAAACCCTTACGCTGCCGGTAGCGCTCCGACGCCCCCTGGCTGTCCTGTGTGTGCTGCTGTAAGACTTACTCTTCTTTTGCTGTTTTCTTTGTTTTATAATTTGTTTAATTAATATTAAATTAATAAACAAAAAAATAAACAAAAATAACTCAAACACAATGCAGGCGCCGCAAGGCTAAGCGAGAATACAGCTCGTCTTCTACTAAACCCTAAACCCTAAACCCTAAACCCTAAACCCTAAACCCTAGTTCATTCACTTCAACTCAAACCCTTAGTTGTTTGTCTGCCTCTTCCTTACACAGCAGCGTATCTGGGCTTTTTCGACATAGCCTCCCCCTTCACATTCTAGGGTTTAGGGTTTAGGGTTTAGGGTTTATGGTTTAGGGTTTAGGGTTTCTGAGGGTTTAAGGTCCACAAACCTCTGCAAGGGTCTTGGGAGACGAGCTTAGATCGGAGAAGGAGACAAACAAACAAATAAACGTAGTTGAGGCCCTCTAAAAGAAAACTATTTAGTGTTTAAAAGACAGCGACAAAGAGAGATAGAAATGTGAAGAAGTATAGACAGCAGAGAGAAACAGATAAATAATTAAAAGATGTGCAAATACGTTGAAGGACTCTCAAGGCTGTAGCTAGCTGCTGCCAGCTATAGCTAGCTGCAGCTAGCTGCAGCTAGCTGCTGCTGTTTAGCTGGGGCTAGCTATAGCTAGCTGCAGCTACCACCAGCAACACCTAGCCGCAGCTAGCTCCAGCAACAGCTAGCTGCAGCTAGCACTATCAACACATAGCTGCAGCTAGCTGCAGCTAGCTACAGCTAGCTACAGCTAGCTGTAGCTCCAGGGCGTAAGTGCTGATAAGTTTCTTGTAGAGTAATTGCATGCATTAGAATGGGGCTGCACGGGGATATTCACAATGCATGCTTTTTGCTGCTTTTCGTGCATGCGTTAAGATGCAGTTAATTAATAATAATTAATTAATAAACATCTGCTCAGCCTTAACTTAGTATAGACAATCTGAGCACCCATATCAATGTGCATGCATGCGAAGCAGCAGCAGGCGGAGCTACACCAAGACTGCTCTCTCTGCTTCAGCAGCAAACACCTTCTTTTGTTGTTTAACGAATTAACAAGCAAAATGCAGATAACAAACAGCAAACAACGAAGGGGGTCTCTACCCACTCTCTTAGTTCTTAATAATTAATTCTTCTTAGAAACACCTTTCTCTCTCTCTCTCTCTCTCTCTCTCTCTCTCTCTCTATATATATATATATATATATATATACATATATATATATGTATATTATATATATATGTATCTATAGAACATACATATATAAATATATATATATATGTATATATGTATATACATACATAGACGTATATATGCATATATACATAGAAATATACATATGTAAATAGAAATATATATATAAAGAAATATATATATATAAAGAAATATATATATATATATATATAAAGAAATATATATATGCATATATATATATATATATATATGTTGTCTGCCTCTTGGCTTAAGTGGTGATGTGTGCAGGCGTTGAGAGGAAGGTCTTCGGTGACGCATTAAATTGCATTTTAATCTTCATTAAATAGGTTAAACAGATTATTTATAAAGAAAGTTTATTTAGTTGATGAAGAGTGCTGAGTCTAATGAGCATTTGTGCTAGGCTTTCTCTTCTTGTGTTTATTTTGTCTCCATCACAAACAAAGAGACAGCTCTGCTTTCAGACAGAAGATTAGTGCTGCCTCTGGTAGGTTAGATTGCTGCTGCTGCTACTGCTGCTGCTGCTGCTGCTGCTGCTGCTGCTGCCGGTCTCCCACACTGCGGGGGAGGCCTGCAGCAGCAGCAGCAGCAGGAGCAGCAGCAGCAGCAGGAGCAGCAGCAGCTTCTTCTGCAGCCGCAGAAAGATTAATAATAGATGCAGCAGCAGCAGCAGCAGCAGCAGCGCAGCAGCAATATAAGTAGCGATAACAGTGGCAGCATGGATAGTAACAATATGATTAGCAGCAGCAGCAAGGCAAGCACCAGCAGCAACTAAAGCTTTCTCAGCTGCTGCAGAAGCAGAAACTCCTACAGCAAGAGACATAAACTAGCAGCAGCAGATGCATTATGAATAAGTCTTGCAGCAGCAAAACAGACGTGCTGCAGCAGCAGCAAGTGCTGCAGTAGCACTGCAGCATGCCTCCTGCAGAACTGCGTGTCTGAAGTTTATATTTATATTTTTAGTTGTAGCGAACAACTGCATGCATTTATTAATGCATGCATCAAAATAATGCTGCGGTGTACATGCACTTGTTCTTACTTTAAAAAGGAGATGCAGCAAGACATGCTGCTGCTGCAGTTTATAACAAAAGAGATAATCTCTCCGCTGCAGCCCCAGACATATCTATTAATATTATCTTTTATAATAATCCTTCTACTTCTACTAACTCTTATGAGGGCCCTCTAATAACAATATATACTTGTTTATTTTTCTTAAGGAAGCCTCTTAAAGAGAGAGAGACTTGTGTGCAGTATTAATTTATTAAAAAGTTTTTCTTTAGTATAGCTGTCTATAAGGCTGTCTATTTGCATGCAGCAGAGCCCATGAGAATGTATAAGTACAAATCTTATCCCTCTAATTAAGCCTATATTTAATATAATATATTTTATTATATTTATCATTTAAAAAATTTTTTAGTAGCAGAACCCACCCAGCTGTACGTACAGCAGAGTTTGCAGAGGTTTGGCCGTTTAAAAGCTTTTTGTTAGCGACAATATAAAAAAGTCTGCATTGTTTGAATTTAATTTAATGTTTTAAATTGAAATTTAAAGTTTATTCAGCAGCAAAAGAATTATGCTGCTGCTGCTAGCTGCATGCAGGGCTGCCTCTGTACAGAGAAGGCGTCGGCGCTAGCCGTTGACAACCTGAGGTGTATATCTTCATTTTTTATTTGATTATAATTATATAATAGAATTCTATTTGCAGTTTGAACTTGTTTTGTTCTTTTCTTTTGCTGCTAGAGACATTTTCCTCCTGTGCTGCAGCAGCAGCAGCCCGCCGTACACTCGGCTTGCTGCTGCTTCTTCCTGACTGCTGACCACTGGTCACCTTCGCCTTGACCATCACTGCATGCGTCGCTTGTGGGGCTTCTAACACCTCTTTGAGCAGCTGTCTGCTGCAGCTGCAGCAGCTGCAGCTCCTCCTGCTGCTGCCGCCGCTGCAGCTGCTGTTCCTGCTGCTGCAGCAGCTACTGCCGCTGCTGCTGCCGCTCCCGCTGCTGCTGCTGCTGCTGCTGCTGCTGCTAATTGTGAGAAGATGGATTCTGGAGATGAAATGGAGAGAGGCCCCCCTTCTGCAGCACTGCGTCGCTGCCAGTCTGGGCGCAGCGGATTGCTGCTCGATGATGACTTGCTGCAGCTGGGTGGCAGCATGCAGCAGCAAGAAGAAGAAGAAACCCGCACTGTCTTGCCTATCAGCAAGAAGCTCTTAGCAGGCGTTGATTCTGATGGAAGCGAAGTGCCTATAGACGCAAAGGCAGTAGAGGAGACCCTCGATATGTATTCTGTACTTATTGAATAGTATGTGCAGACACTCCTGCTGCTGTTGTTGCTGCTGCTGTTGCTCTTGCTGCTGTTGCTCTTGCTGCTGTTGCTTCTGCTGTTTCTGATGTTTCTGATGCTGTGGCTCTTGCTGGTATTGATTAAATAGTATGCGGAAACACTCCTGCTGCTCCTGTTGCTATTGCTGCTGCTGTTGCTTCTGCTGTTTCTGGTGTTGCTGCTGCTGTTGCTCTTGCCGGTATTGCTGCTGCTGCTGGCGCTTCTGATGTTGTTGCAGCTGCTGTTGCTGCTGCTGTTGTTGGTGTTGCTTTCCCTGGTAGTGTTGCTGCTGCTGTTGCTGCCGCTGCCCGTTTCTGCTGCTGCTCCTGATGTTTCTGTTGCTGCCGTTGCTGCTGCTGCTGCTGCTGCTGCCCTGCTGCTCTTGCCTGCGCGCGGATGTGTGCATCTATCTTCTAAACAGCATTAAGATGAAAGACAGATTAAAACTTATTTTTCTTTATTTGCTGCTGCAGCGCCAAGATGCCACCCTTTGCTCCAGACGGTATTTACTGCATGCCCACTTGGAATGACGTCAGAAGTAAGCATTAAGCCTGCAGCAGCAGCAGCAGCAGCAGCAGCAGCATAAGCTGCAGCAGCAGCAGCAGCATAAGCTGTAGCAATAGCAGCAGCAGCATAAGCTGCAGCAACAACAGCAGTAGCACAAGCTGCAGCAACTGTAGCATAAGCTTCCACAGAAACAGCACAAGCTGCAGCAGCAGTAGCATAAGCAGCAGCAGCAGAAACAGCACAAGCTGCAGCAGCACAAGCATAAGCTGCAGCAGCAGCCTTAGCAGCTGGTGCAGAGCAGCAGCAACAGCAGCAGTTTGCTTCTTACCTGTTTGAGATCTTCTTCATTTGCGTATGTTTGTGCTTTTGTTTGTTTTGCTGCAGCATGGGATGGCGTTGCCTTTCTGAGGCATGGAGTTTATCAAGGAGGTCTATTTAAATTTAGAATTGGGATTCCTAAGGCATATCCAAACATAGCACCGAAACTTACTTTTCTCTCGCGTGTTTTTCACCCGCTTGTAGATGAAGAGACTGGCGAACTCTGCATTAAAGTCAGCAGGAAAACAAATAAACAAATAAATAAAATAAATAAATAAATAAATAAATAACAGTAAATATATCTTTTTCTTTTTTGTTAGTAGTTCCGCATGCAGGTAGAGGCATACTGCATCTGCGTTTTACGTTGTTGTTTAAATATGTAGAGGATAAAGGAAAGAAAATATTAAAATTAGTTATAAGCATTCTTATATCGTGTTTAATTTTATTCTTGTCGGGTTTCTACAGAGAAAATAATTCATCTTAGGGTTTGTTGAATTCTTTTGTTTTGTTTGTTTTGTTTGTTTTGTTTGTTGGTGCAGGCGTATTTCAAAGAATGGAACAGCGAAAGAGATTATATTCCTATGTTATTGTTGTATTTAAAGACGATATTCCTCTCTAAAGATTTACTAAGAGGAACTGCAGATGAAAAAAACTGGAAAAACAAACGCGCAGCTCAGCTGTACGTACACCTGAATGAACAACGGATAGAAAGCAGTGGAAACCTGCATTAATTTACTTTTTATTTTTAATTTGATCAATTGTTTTCGTTTATTTTGTTGTTTTTCTGCATGCATGCATGTTTATTTCCCTGTTTCCCCCTCAGTTTCCACTTTTTTCCAGCAGCAGATTTCCGTCGTTTTTTGTGTTTTCCTTCTGCAGTTTTCGTGAAGATAAGGCGACTTTGCTGAAAGAAATTCGTAAATGCGTGAAGGAGTCTCAGGAGAAGAGTTTGACGCCAGTAGAGCAGCAGCAAGCATTAGCAGCTGCTGCACCTGCAGCAGAGCGCGAGCCCCCAACAGCTGCTGCTGCAGTATTGCATGAGGATGCCTCCGACTTTGTTTTTAATTTCCGAGAGTTTCACCGGCAGCAGAAACCCCTGCTGCATGCAATTACTCTGTTAGCTTCCGATGAAACCTGTGCAGATCCAACTCAGGCGTTTGTTGAGTGGTTTGCTGATGATTGGAGCAAGGCAGAGTTTGAAAGGGAAGAGAATAAACCCCCGTAATTATTATTATTATTATTAAACTCTAAACTTATTCTTTTATTGAACTCTTTTCTTCATTTCTCCTCGTATTTCTATTCAAGCGGAATACACACGAACACAGCCAGTCTACACCCACAAGTGAGAGCTATATACAAAAATAAAAAAATAGTCGCGGGCATACTTTATACTCTAGTTGCTGCAGAAGCTATTTGCTGCAGTTGCTGCAGCAGCTATCTGCAGTTATCTGCAGATATTTGCTGCAATTGCTGCAGCAGCTATCTGCAGCTGTCTGCTGCAGTTACTGCAGCAGAACATCAAGGCGATGCCTTCATTGCCGCCTTAAGACAGCTACACGCAAACGGAGTCGTACACTCAAGCGAGGCGGTGCATGCAAAATATTGCAACCACTGCGTGAGCAGCAGCAGCAGCAGCAGCAGCAGCAAGTGATGCTGCAACAGCTGCTGCAAACAGCTGCTCGTACAAAGAATAGTTTCTCTGTTAGCGACACATGCATGCACCCACATGCAGCATCTGCTGCTGCAATAAGTTGAACTTCAGCTGCTGCTGTAGCAGTTGCACTTCCGGAACTGCTGCAGCAGCAGGAGGAGTTGCAGCAGCAGGAGTTGCTGCAGCAGGAGGAGTTGCTGCAGCAGGAGGAGTTGCAGCAGCAGCAGGAGTTGAAGCTACAGCATGTTTTGCAAGAGCATTTTGAGCAGCAGCATGTGTAGCAGCAGCATAATGGACTTAATGCGAAGTATGCGGCGGCTCAAGCTTAGCTCTTTGAACAGAAAGAGGGTTCCCTCCGTTGAGGATAAGTTTATAGTTTTGAGCCTTAAGACCCTCGAAGCAGATCTTTTTACACTCTAAGTCCAACCATCTGCATTCTTTACACCTTTCTTTAGGAGATATAAAGAAGAGGCGACCGTGCCACGTAAAGTCTTTCTTGCGACCGTCAAGCCCAGGGAAATCTGCATAGAAAGGTACGGGGGGCTTAACAGCCCCATGTGCATGCGCTTTATATGTAAGATAAAGAGAAATAAAGAAAAATAAATATGCATGCAAACCTACAAACATTAACATCTTTCTTTCATACTCTGTTATCAGAGGAGTACATAAACGGCTATAAGAATCTAAGTCTAACAACCAAGACCGCCTACAGTGCCATCGTGTAAGAAACCCGCTTATATCAAGCCAGCGATAGATAAAATCTCCTATACGATCTATGTTGCTGCTGCCTTGCTGCTGCAGCTGCTGCTGTGGATGCTGCAGTTGCTGCTGCTGCACAGAAAGAGGCGAAGGCCGCTCCTGCTGCTGCATTAAAGCCCCAAAACGAGCTGATGTTATACTACTATCCGTAGGATGCAATAACAACGGTGAACGACGCAGCAGCAAACTGCTGCTGCTGCTGCTGCTGCTGCTGCTGATGCTGCTGCTGATGCTGCTGCGCGCCGATGCTGCTGCTGCGCAGCCACGGGCACCCAACGCCCACCCCAGCATTCTCCTTTACTTTATTTGCTGCAAAAGAGAGGAAATATCAGATAGGGATCCGTGCTGCTGCGCGATAAGCTGCTGCAGGGCGTCGCAGCCGCTGCTGCTGCTGCTGTGGAGGGTTTATGCTGCTGCAGCGCAGCAGACGTCTCCCAGGAGAAGAAAAAGAATAATTAAGACTCAATTACACCTCAAATAAAATATAAAAAGAAGCTCAACAGGAAACGCTGACGAAATATTGACAAGCAGCGCAGCCAGAAGCAGCAGCAGCCCTAGAAAGCCCCAAATACGTTTGTCTGCTGCTGCTGGCGGGGCGAGGCCCTGAGCAGCGCAGCAGCAGCAGCAAGAACTGCAGGAGGAGCAGCATGAGGGTAGCAACTAGATCTATCCCTCTTGTTTTCTTGTGTTGTTCTTGTCTCTAATGACAGCAGCAGGAGCTGTCAAAGCCACCGCTTGCTGCTGCTGCTGCTGCTGCTGCTGCTGCTGCTGCGCCGCCTTCCCCTTCACGGCCGACGCACCAACTTGAATCTCTCCCGTCTTTTCCTTTTTATTGTTTTGTTTTAAATAAACATATCGCAAGAAGAGCCTACTCCTAAAGCCCTTTCTACCGGCTCTCGTGGAGATCCTGCAGCAGCACTTGCACTGCTGGCCCGTGCTGCTGCTGCTGCTGCTGCAGCTGCTGCTGCAGCAAACCGGTGCTGTCCAGCTGGGTCTGCATGCACTCTGAAGACGACAACCCCCCCGGAAGTACTGCAGCACAGGGAGGCCTTGCGCAGCAGCACTGCAGCAATCCTTTCTGTGTGTTCACCTGCCGCAGCATCGATACAACCCCGCAGCATTAACTCCAGCAGCAGCAGCAGCAGAAGCAGCAGCAGCAGGAGCAGCAGCATAAAGATGGATCAGCACTGGCGCCCCGCGCCGGATTGTGACGGCGACAGAAGGAGACAGAGGATGGTCCCCTACGATGCTGCTGCTGCAGCAGCAGCAGCAGCAACAGCAAACAGCGCGATTCCTGCTGCAGGGCAAGGAGGTCTCTGGTCTGATCGCAGAAACAGCAGCAACAGCAAAACGCAAGGCGACGCCCCTTGGTGGGTGCAGCAGCAAATAGCAAGAGAAAACCGTCCTTCCCGAGTAGTTCAGTGCTCTAGCCGCAGCAGCGGCTTTGCAAGGCAGCAGCAGTATGAGCCGCAGCAGCAGCAAGTCCACCACAACCAGCAGCAGCAGCAGCACAGCCAGCAACAGCAACAGCATCACTACCCGCCGCAACACCAGCAACACCACTACCAGCAGCAGCAGCATTACTACCAGCAGCAGCAGGAGCGGCAGCCCTACCTGCCGCCCCACGAGCAGCAGCAGCTGCAGCAGCAGCAGCAACAGGGTTATCAAGAAACCTCGAGATATGATGAAGGCAGGCTTAGCAGCAGACGACGCTACGACCGCCCTCATTACAGCAGCACAAGCCGCAGCCGCAGCCGCAGTCGCAGTCGCAGCCCCTTCTGGAGGGAAACAGCAGCAGGAGACAGCAGCAGCAGCAGCAGCGTCAGGCTTGGGCGTGCTGTAAGAGCTCGCTCTGGAGCAGCAGCAGGCGAAAGAGAAGGACATCCCTATGACTACCGTCAGCCCCCACACCAGCGGCAGCAGCAGCAGCAGCAGCAGCAGCAGCACCCGCAGCAGCGGCAGCAGCGGTATCAGCGATACCGCAGCAGCAGCAGCGAAGCAGCTTCAGTGAAGCAGCAGCAAATGCCGTATAACCGAGCGAGAAGCAAAGAGGAAGGCATCAGGGTAGGTGAGCGCTCGGGTGCTGCAGGAGAGCAGCAGCAGCAGCAGTATCATTACAACCAGCAGCAGCAGCAGCAGCAGCAGCCATATGGAAGGCCTCCATATCGTCCGGGCAGAGGAGTAGGGCGTGTAGACGAGGAAGCAGGAAGGAGTGGCACTGCCGGAGGGTTTGCTGCTGCTGCTGCTGCTGCTGCTGCTGCTGATGGACGCAGCAGCAGAAAGGACTACTGGGAAGGATCGCCAGGGCGGTACGCAGATGAAGATCGCATGCAGCGCCGATATCGTTCTGCTGCTGCTGCAGCAGCAGCAGCAGCAGATTACGGTAGACGGGGAGCAGACGCAGACCCAGCAGCAGCAGCAGCAGCAGCAGCAGAGAGACGCAGCAGATTGTCTCCTGCTCGTTTATCACCACGTCATCCGGCGTTGCATGCAGGGCTGCGCTCCTCTCAGCCGCATGCACATTCGCCTCAGCCGCCGCCTCCTCCTCCCCCACAGCAGCAGCAGCAGCAACAACAGCAGCAGCAACAGCAGCAGCAGCAGCAGCAGCAGCAAGAGGAGCGTAAAGGAGGGATAAGACGCCGATGGAAGCACCCCGATAGCTGCTTACCCTGCGTCTGGTTCTTCTGTCATTATGAAGGCTGCAGCAGAGGATCCTCGTGTCCTAGATGTCATAACGAAGATCATAGAGATATTGCGTCTCCTCTACACCCTTTTGTGCTGCTGCATGAGAGAGGCCGCTGCATGCCCTGTCATAGGTTTACTAGCAGCGGGGCTTGCAGACAATATGCATGCGTCTTCTGCCATCATCCTTCTCATCACGAACCCTCTAACTTAGATTCTGCTAATGAAGAAGAGTTAAAGCAGCAGCAGCAGCAGCTCGAACAGCTGCTGCAGCAGCAGCTCAAGGCAGCCCCTAGACAAAAACTCTCACAAGATGCTGCAGCACATGATAGAGGGGTTTGTATCCCTTGTGCTGACTTCTTTTCTTCGCCTCATGGATGTAAAGGTGCAGCAGCAGAAGGCGGCAACAACAGCAGCAGCAACAGCAACAGCAGCAGCAGCAGCAGCAGCAACAAATGCCTCAATTGCCACCACCCATCGCATGCAAACCCTCACTTTGCTTCTCATCCTTCGGTGCTGCTGCACTTGAAACGCTGCTGCAAGCCCTGCGAGCTGTATATACAGGGGCAGTGTACGAAGGAGCCGTCTCTATGTCCTCAGTGTCATCACCCTAGTCATAAGCAAGAGGAGCAGCAGGAGGAGGAGCAGCAGCAAGAGCAGCAGCAGCAAGAGCAGCAGCAGCAGCAGCAAGAAGATGACACACCAGATGAAGAGAAGAGGCAGCACGAGTTTATGATGCTTCAGCAGCAAGAACAAGAAGACATGCAGCAGCAAGATATTGATGAGTGGGAGGAGGATGAAGACGAGAGAAGAGGCGGCGCTCTCTCCCCTCCCTATACACCCCAGCAGCACGAAGACGAGCAGCAGCAGCAGCAGCAGCAGCAGCAAGAGCAAGAGCAACAACAACTGAAAATGCAGCAGCAGCAGCAGAACCAATGCATAGACGAAAAACAGCAGCAGCAGCAGCAGCAGCAGCAGCAGCGCATGTCTGAGGAGGGCTCATTTGTTGAGCATACACCCGAATGCATGCAGCAGCAAGAAGCAAAGGTCAAGGACTGTTCATCGCAGGAAATTGTGCATGAAGAGGAGCAGCAGCAGCAGCAGCAACAGCAGCAACAAGGGAAGGACAAGCAGCAGATGCTGCAGCCTCATCAGCAGGTAGCGCTGCAGCAGTAACAGCCGGTGCAGCAGCAAGCGCATGCAGCTGCTGCTGCTATTATGCTTATTGTTCCCCCTCACAAGCGATGTAATAATGCTTCTGTTCCTCAGCAGCAGCTCCAGCTGCTGCTTCTGCTGCTGCAGCAGTCTGAACCCGGTTTCTGTGTGCAGCAGCTGCTGTTGCTGCAGTGCGGGTGAAGCAGCAGCAGCAGCAGTAGCAGCAACAGCAGCAGTAGCAGCAAGAGCAGCAGCAGCAGCAACAAGAAGCGTTGTGGCACACATGCATCTGTGCCTCCCCACATGTCCATCGTAAACCCTAAACCCTAAACCCTAAACCCTAGGAAGCAGATGCTTTTGAGGGTTTTAAAGGGTCAAGAGGAGATAGCAAAGAGACAGACAAACATTCTTATACATAAACAGCACACACAAACGCTGGGAGCGAGAGAGACGTTCAGAAAATACTTATAGGATATATATATATATATATCTATATATCTATATATATAATATATATAATATATATAATATATATTATATACACAATATATATATATATATATATGTATATATATATATGTTGTATATAATATGAAGAGAGATACAGATAAAGAGATACGCATTGAGAGATATGCATCAAGAGATTTGTCTATGCATATATATATATATATATTTATATATATATATATATATATTTATATATATATTTATATACATAATATATATAGATATATATAGATTATATATATAGATATTTATATAAGCACATATATATATAAGTACGAATTTATAAGAAAAGAAGCCGAGCGAAGCTGTCTCTGTTAAAGGAGACGAAGAGACAAACAAAATACGAGGCAATACTACCCCGAAAACATAAAATAAAACCTTGTGCACGCAACTGCTGCTGCTGCTGCTGCAGCAGCAGCTGCAGCAGCTGCAGCAGCTGCTGCTGCGTTGTCTTAAGCGACACCTCGCTTGCTGCAACTGCTGCCGCTGTCGCAGAGAGTGCTGCTAGATTTGCTTCTGATGCTGTTATTAACTCCCGATGCTACAGTTGCTGCTGTTGCTGCAGCAACTGCAGCAGCAGCAGCAGCTGAAACAGTTGCTGCTGCTGCTGCTGCTGCACTTCATTCGAGAGCGTATGTCACCCAAACTGCAAGCAAACGCCAGCAGGTGAAGCCCTAAACCCTCAAAACCCGAAGATGCTGCCTCTCCTAATGAAGACGTGCAAGGGTTTAGGGTTTAGGGTTTAGGGTTTAGGGTTTAACTTGCCTGGTCTGTACGTCTTATCTTGAATGTTGCGACTAAAAAATAAAAGAGATAAATTCGTAGGCCCTGCCAGAGGAGAAGGGACCCAAGGCGTCGGCCCTGCAAACCCCAAACCCTAAACCCTAAACCCTAAACCCTAAACCCTAGCCGCTAAACCCCTAACCCCTAGCTGCTAAGCCTAAGGCTAGGCGTTCATTCTCATGCGCGGCTTTGGGTGCGCCTGCAGTACTCGGCATTTTAGGGTTTAGGGTTTAGGGTTTAGGGTTTAGGGTTTAGGGTTTGTACCGTCAGCAAGGACCTGCAGCTGCTGCAGTGCAGCAGCAAGAAAAGCAGCAGCAGAGACGAGGCCCCTACCGCAGCCGCAGCCTCGATAGAAGGAGACGCCTGAACAACAGCAAATAAAAATATAAATGTTTGTCGTTTATGATATATAAATATAAATATATATATATATATCTTTGATATATATATAAATATATATTTATATATATAAAGAAATAAATATATATATATATCTTTATTTTCATTTAACTTTATTTTATTTGCTGTTTTGTTGTTTTGTTTTATTTTATTTTTGTTTGGTGTTTGTCGTTTTTAGTTTTATTTATTTTATATATATTTTAACTGTTTTATAGACGCCTCCTCTTTAATCTCTACTTTATTTATTTATTTTATTTTATTTTATTTATTTTATTTATTTTATTTATTTACCTCCAGCAACAACAAAACCGACAAGGGGTCTGCACGCTTGAGGGGTCTTGCCTGGGAACACAGCAGCAGCAGCGGCAGCAGCAGCAGCAGCGGGAGCAGCAGCAACAGCAGCAGCTGGAGCAGGAGAGGCAGCAGCAGCAGCACCGGGAGCAGCAGCAGCAGCAGCTGCTGTGGCTGCATGCAGAGACACAGAAGGCTTCTTCTGTTGTTGCCTTCGCGCTCGGCCTCCTCCTCTCCCTTTATGCTGCTGCTGCTGTTGCTGCTCTTGCTGCTGTTGTTGCTGCTGCTGCAGACGCAGCAAACGGCGTCTGCATGCATGCCTGTGCGGAGGCTCCACCAGCTGCAAGGCTAATCCTCCACCGTTGCTGCTGCTGCTCTTGCTGCTGCTGCTGCTCTTACTGCTGCTGCTGCCGTTGCTGCTGCTGCTGCTGCTGCTGCTGCACTGCAGCAGAGGCATAAGTGCAGGCCTGAGGTGTGGGGCTGAGGAGACACAAGGCAAGGCTTCCTTCGCCGACGGTGTAGCAGGATATGCTGCAGCGCACTCCAAACCCTAAACCCTAAACCCTAAACCCTAAAGTACATATTCCCTTCCCGCTAGAACCTGCAAGCTGGCCGCTAGCTGCACCTTCAGAGACAGCTCATAAACCTCCTGATTAGGGTTTAGGGTTTAGGATTTAGGGTTTAGGGTCTGACCTTGAAAGAAGAGACGGAGGTCAGTCAAGGAGACAGCAAAGAGATGGTTGCGCTCTAAGGGGACTCCTCTGTCGTTGGCTGTCAGGTGTATAGGCAGCAGCGCATGACGCTCTGCTAGATAAGCAGCAGCAGCAACAACTGCAGCAGCAACCCTCTTCCTCTGCTTCCGACCCCAGCCGCCGCTGCTGCTGCTGCTGCTGCTGCTGCTGCTGCTGCTGATGTTGGTCTCCGATGCTGCCTGAGGAGGCAGCAGCAGCTGCTGCAGCGCCCAGAGGAACACCAAAGGCAGCTCATCAGCACAACCCATACTTCTTTCTTTTCGTGCTGCTTGCAGCAGAACCTGCAGCTGCTGCTGCGGCTGCTGCTGCTGCTGCTGCTGCTGCTGTTGCTTTCGGAACTGCTGCAAGAAGAGCGAGAGGCGCAGCAGCTGCACAGGCAGCATGCGTACAGCAGGGGGAGGCAGCAGCAGCTGCGGCAGCTGCTGCAGCAAATCAATCGGAGGCTGCGGCATAGGGGGTACCAGCAGATTTGCTGCTGTCTGCTGCTGCTGATTCGTCTCGCGTCTGTTGGGTTGCTGCGGAGGCAGCAGCAGCGGCAGCAGACGAGGAGGCAGGAAGCAAGAGGGGCCATACAGACGACTCCGCTGCTGCTGCTGCAGCTGCTGCAGCAGCAGCTGCTGCTGCTGCTGCTGTTTGCTTGCTCCTACCGCAACAACAACAGCCTGCTGCAGCAGCAAACTCTCTTCTGCTGTCTCTTCACTTCGCTGCGGTCTGTCTCCTTTCTGCAGCACTGCTGCTCTCTCACCTTGATCTTGCTGTCTCCCTTCCCCCTGCACCCGCTGCTGCTGCTGCTGCTGCTGCTGCTGCTGCAGCTGGAGGGGCAAGTGCTGCAGCTGTCTCCACAGAGGTAAGAAGGGACACGTAGTTCCTAGAGCAGCAAAGCTGCTGCGGCAGTTAGGGGGCCTTCGAAGGTGCAGCAGCTCTTGCTGCCAGGCGCAGCAAAGAGCTGCATGCGTACCTGCTGCAGTATCCGGGTAGCCGAAGGGGAAGTCGCTGCTGCTGCTGCTGCTGCTGCTGCTGCACCTGCTGCTGCTCACCTCCAGCAGCTGCTTCCTTCTGTCTCGAATCCCTATGGGATATACACCCAATCTACACAGCAGCACAAACAGTCTTGCAGCACCGACTCCTGCTGGCAGCAGCAAATCAAACCCGTTGCTGCTGTTGCTGCTGCTACCTCTGCTGCTGCTGCTGCTGCTGCTGCTGCTGCTGCTGCTGCTTCCCCTGTGGGGCCCCAGAAACCCTGATGCTCCTTCCCCGCCAAAACCACCGTGAGCAATCAGCAGCACAGGAACTGTTGTTCGTTTTGCTGCTGCTGCTGCTGCCGGTGCTGCTGCTGTTGCTGCTGCTCCTGCTGCTGGTCCTGTTGCTGCTGTCGGTGAGCCGGTGGCAGCAGCAGCAGCAGCAGCCGCTGCTGCTGCTGCTGCAGAAGGAAGACACAAGTCTGCACTTGGTGGGCTGGCCGCAGCAACAGCAGCTGCAGCAGACGCCGGATCTACACCCACAATAGCAGCAGCAGCAGCAGCAGCCGCTGCTGCTGCTGCTGCTGCCTCCGCGTCAGCTTCAGGAGCAGCAAGAGGAAGCAGACACCCAAAGTCTTCCTCTTCATCAACTGCTGCAGCACTCACCGACCCAGCAGCAGCAGCAGCAGCTGCTGCTGCTGCTGCTGCAGGCGTGTCTGCTGTTTTTCTTCTTTCTGCTCCTCTGATTTCTGTTGCTGCACCCAGCTGGTGTTTGGGTCGTTGCTGCAGCAGCTGCAGCAGCAGTGGTTGTTCGTTTTGTTTTTGCTGCTTCTGCTGCTGCGGTTGCTGCTTTTGTTGCTGCTGCTTTTGTTGCTGTTTCTGTTGCTGCTGCTTCTCCCGCTGCAGCTGCTCGCTGCGCTGCTGCAGCCGCTGCAGCAAAGCCCTTATAGCCGGCCTCTTCCTGCTGCGTGTCGCGACCTTCCAAGGAGCAGCAGCAGCAGCAGCAGCAACAGCAGCAGGACAGAACAGACGGGAAGCAGCAGGAGGGGGTAGAGCCCTGCCTGCTGCAACAGCAGCAGCAACAGCAGCCTTGGGTGTCATCTTGGCTGCTGCAGCTGCAGCTGCTGTTCCCGCTGTTGTTGCTGCTGTTGCTGCTGCTGCGTCCGTTCCTGCGCCTGCAGCACCAGCAGCACCAGCAGCAGCAGCAGCAGCAGCACGACGCAGCAGCCGCCTGCTTCGCGGGGGAAAGGGCCCTAGCAAGGACGGAGACGCTGTCTCCAAGCTGAGGAGACAGCCGCCAGGTAGCGGGGGGCAGCTGCCGCACATAAACTCGTGCTGCAGCAAAGCTCTCCACAGCATATACGAAGCCTGAGCGCCTACTGCTGCTGCCTCTGCTGCTG